>NC_143027.1:61910000-62094166 GCF_057628025.1 Oncorhynchus mykiss | reverse complement strand
TACCAGATAGCAGAGTGGCGCAGCGGAAGCGTGCTGGGCCCATAACCCAGAGGTCGATGGATCGAAACCATCCTCTGCTATGTATTTTACATGTGGACAATTCGGCGAAGACAAAAACAGATCATAAGATAATATAAAAAGCCTTTATGCAATAGAAATGATACCTACCATACAATTAAGATTTGACAAAATAAAGGGATACGTTTGTTTTCAAAGAATGCGTTAAAATTGTATTTGTAAGCAATACTTATATAATATATCAACTATAAAGTATGAATGGGTGAGTTAGACCACATTAATATTGCGTCATCCTGAAGGGTAAGTGCAAATTTGATGTGTTCACCCTCTCATGGACAATGGATAAAATAACACGTCATTTTATCTGAGTAGTTCTAGAACTTCCATTACACATTGAGAGCCTGTGTCTGTTAGGAAGAAGACTCCAGATCAACTGAGGCTCATTTGCGTAGCTGTCATCAGTAATTGGGTTAGCCTAATTTGAACAAAAATTCTAATTGAAAGTATGTGTGAGTTTGTCAGGGGACCAGCAGGTGGACGCTTCAAAAATAACGTGTGCGTGATTACTCCATCCATGTGGAGGCATTTGTCACTCGCTGTTGGAGAAAGATTAATAGAAAATAATCATGATCCTAAAATCAGCAGAATACACCAGACAGCCAACCACACCACAACCACTTTAAGGTGGCCGAAATAGCTCAGTTGGGAGAGCGTTAGACTGAAGATCTAAAGGTCCCTGGTTCGATCCCGGGTTTCGGCAGGAACAGTTTTTGCGAGAGGTCTACATTTGGTTCGTGACATTAAGGAGCCGATAAGATCTTCATTGTATACAACATAAGCTCGTCCCCTCCACCTATTACCAGATAGACTGAAGATCTAAACGTCCCTGGTTCGATCCCGAGTTTCGGCAGGAACAGTTTTTGCGAGAGGTCTACATTTGGTTCGTGACATTCATAAAAAATAACGTGTGCGTGATTACTCCATCCATGTGGAGGCATTTGTCATTCGCTGTTGGAGAAAGTTTAATAGAAAATAAGGTGGCCGAAATAGCTCAGTTGGGAGAGCGTTAGACTGAAGATCTAAAGGTCCCTGGTTTGATCCCGGGTTTCGGCAGGAACAGTTTTTGCGAGAGGTCTACATTTGGTTCGTGACATTAAGGAGCCGATAAGATCTTCATTGTATACAACATAAGCTCGTCCCCTCCAACTATTACCAGATAGACTGAAGATCTAAAGGTCCCTGGTTTGATCCCGGGTTTCGGCAGGAACAGTTTTTGCGAGAGGTCTACATTTGGTTAGTGACATTCATAAAAAATAACGTGTGCGTGATTACTCCATCCAGGTGGAGGCGATCCTAAAGTCAGCAGAATACACCAGACAGCCAACCACACCACAACTACTTTAAGGTGGCCGAAATAGCTCAGTTGGGAGAGCGTTAGACTGAAGATCTAAAGGTCCCTGGTTCGATCCCGGGTTTCGGCAGGAACAGTTTTTGCGAGAGGTCTACATTTGGTTCGTGACATTAAGGAGCCGATAAGATCTTCATTGTATACACCATAAGCTCGTCCCCTCCACCTATTACCAGATAGCAGAGTGGCGCAGCGGAAGCGTGCTGGGCCCATAACCAAGAGGTCGATGGATCGAAACCATCCTCTGCTATGTATTTTACATGTGGACAATTCGGCGAAGACAAAAACAGATCATAAGATAATATAAAAAGCCTTTATGCAATAGAAATGATACCTACCATACAGTTAAGATTTGACAAAATAAAAGCATACGTTTGTTTTCAAAGAATGCGTTAAAATTGTATTTGTAAGCAATACTATAACTTATATAATATATCAACTATAAAGTATGAATGGGTGAGTTAGACCACATTAATATTGCGTCATCCTGAAGGGTAAGTGCAAATTTGATGTGTTCACTACCACCCTCTCATGGACAATGGATAAAATAACACGTCATTTTATCTGAGTAGTTCTAGAACTTCCATTACACATTGAGAGCCTGTGTCTGTTAGGAAGAAGACTCCAGATCAACTGAGGCTCATTTGCGTAGCTGTCATCAGTAATTGGGTTAGCCTAATTTGAACAAAAATTCTAATTGAAAGTATGTGTGAGTTTGTCAGGGGACCAGCAGGTGGACGCTTCAAAAATAACGTGTGCGTGATTACTCCATCCATGTGGAGGCATTTGTCACTCGCTGTTGGAGAAAGATTAATAGAAAATAATCATGATCCTAAAATCAGCAGAATACACCAGACAGCCAACCACACCACAACCACTTTAAGGTGGCCGAAATAGCTCAGTTGGGAGAGCGTTAGACTGAAGATCTAAAGGTCCCTGGTTCGATCCCGGGTTTCGGCAGGAACAGTTTTTGCGAGAGGTCTACATTTGGTTCGTGACATTAAGGAGCCGATAAGATCTTCATTGTATACGACATAAGCTCGTCCCCTCCACCTATTACCAGATAGACTGAAGATCTAAACGTCCCTGGTTCGATCCCGAGTTTCGGCAGGAACAGTTTTTGCGAGAGGTCTACATTTGGTTCGTGACATTCATAAAAAATAACGTGTGCGTGATTACTCCATCCAGGTGGAGGCATTTGTCATTCGCTGTTGGAGAAAGATTAATAGAAAATAAGGTGGCCGAAATAGCTCAGTTGGGAGAGCGTTAGACTGAAGATCTAAAGGTCCCTGGTTCGATCCCGGGTTTCGGCAGGAACAGTTTTTGCGAGAGGTCTACATTTGGTTCGTGACATTAAGGAGCCGATAAGATCTTCATTGTATACACCATAAGCTCGTCCCCTCCACCTATTACCAGATAGCAGAGTGGCGCAGCGGAAGCGTGCTGGGCCCATAACCCAGAGGTCGATGGATCGAAACCATCCTCTGCTATGTATTTTACATGTGGACAATTCGGCGAAGACAAAAACAGATCATAAGATAATATAAAAAGCCTTTATGCAATAGAAATGATACCTACCATACAATTAAGATTTGACAAAATAAAAGGATACGTTTGTTTTCAAAGAATGCGTTAAAATTGTATTTGTAAGCAATACTTATATAATATATCAACTATAAAGTATGAATGGGTGAGTTAGACCACATTAATATTGCGTCATCCTGAAGGGTAAGTGCAAATTTGATGTGTTCACCCTCTCATGGACAATGGATAAAATAACACGTCATTTTATCTGAGTAGTTCTAGAACTTCCATTACACATTGAGAGCCTGTGTCTGTTAGGAAGAAGACTCCAGATCAACTGAGGCTCATTTGCGTAGCTGTCATCAGTAATTGGGTTAGCCTAATTTGAACAAAAATTCTAATTGAAAGTATGTGTGAGTTTGTCAGGGGACCAGCAGGTGGACGCTTCAAAAATAACGTGTGCGTGATTACTCCATCCATGTGGAGGCATTTGTCACTCGCTGTTGGAGAAAGATTAATAGAAAATAATCATGATCCTAAAATCAGCAGAATACACCAGACAGCCAACCACACCACAACCACTTTAAGGTGGCCGAAATAGCTCAGTTGGGAGAGCGTTAGACTGAAGATCTAAAGGTCCCTGGTTCGATCCCGGGTTTCGGCAGGAACAGTTTTTGCGAGAGGTCTACATTTGGTTCGTGACATTAAGGAGCCGATAAGATCTTCATTGTATACAACATAAGCTCGTCCCCTCCACCTATTACCAGATAGACTGAAGATCTAAACGTCCCTGGTTCGATCCCGAGTTTCGGCAGGAACAGTTTTTGCGAGAGGTCTACATTTGGTTCGTGACATTCATAAAAAATAACGTGTGCGTGATTACTCCATCCATGTGGAGGCATTTGTCATTCGCTGTTGGAGAAAGTTTAATAGAAAATAAGGTGGCCGAAATAGCTCAGTTGGGAGAGCGTTAGACTGAAGATCTAAAGGTCCCTGGTTTGATCCCGGGTTTCGGCAGGAACAGTTTTTGCGAGAGGTCTACATTTGGTTCGTGACATTAAGGAGCCGATAAGATCTTCATTGTATACAACATAAGCTCGTCCCCTCCAACTATTACCAGATAGACTGAAGATCTAAAGGTCCCTGGTTTGATCCCGGGTTTCGGCAGGAACAGGTTTTGCGAGAGGTCTACATTTGGTTAGTGACATTCATAAAAAATAACGTGTGCGTGATTACTCCATCCAGGTGGAGGCGATCCTAAAGTCAGCAGAATACACCAGACAGCCAACCACACCACAACTACTTTAAGGTGGCCGAAATAGCTCAGTTGGGAGAGCGTTAGACTGAAGATCTAAAGGTCCCTGGTTCGATCCCGGGTTTCGGCAGGAACAGTTTTTGCGAGAGGTCTACATTTGGTTCGTGACATTAAGGAGCCGATAAGATCTTCATTGTATACACCATAAGCTCGTCCCCTCCACCTATTACCAGATAGCAGAGTGGCGCAGCGGAAGCGTGCTGGGCCCATAACCAAGAGGTCGATGGATCGAAACCATCCTCTGCTATGTATTTTACATGTGGACAATTCGGCGAAGACAAAAACAGATCATAAGATAATATAAAAAGCCTTTATGCAATAGAAATGATACCTACCATACAGTTAAGATTTGACAAAATGAAAGCATACGTTTGTTTTCAAAGAATGCGTTAAAATTGTATTTGTAAGCAATACTATAACTTATATAATATATCAACTATAACGTATGAATGGGTGAGTTAGACCACATTAATATTGCGTCATCCTGAAGGGTAAGTGCAAATTTGATGTGTTCACTACCACCCTCTCATGGACAATGGATAAAATAACACGTCATTTTATCTGAGTAGTTCTAGAACTTCCATTACACATTGAGAGCCTGTGTCTGTTAGGAAGAAGACTCCAGATCAACTGAGGCTCATTTTCTTAGCTGTCGTCAGTAATTGGGTTAGCCTAATTTGAACAAAAATTCTAATTGAAAGTATGTGTGAGTTTGTCAGGGGACCAGCAGGTGGACGCTTCAAAAATAACGTGTGCGTGATTACTCCATCCATGTGGAGGCATTTGTCACTCGCTGTTGGAGAAAGATTAATAGAAAATAATCATGATCCTAAAGTCAGCAGAATACACCAGACAGCCAACCACACCACAACCACTTTAAGGTGGCCGAAATAGCTCAGTTGGGAGAACGTTAGACTGAAGATCTAAAGGCCCCTGGTTCGATCCCGGGTTTCGGCAGGAACAGTTTTTGCGAGAGGTCTACATTTGGTTCGTGTCATTAAGGAGCCGATAAGATCTTCATTGTATACAACATAAGCTCGTCCCCTCCACCTATTACCAGATAGACTGAAGATCTAAAGGTCCCTGGTTTGATCCCGGGTTTCGGCAGGAACCGTTTTTGCGAGAGGTCTACATTTGGTTCGTGACATTCATAAAAAATAACGTGTGCGTGATTACTCCATCCAGGTGGAGGCGATCCTAAAGTCAGCAGAATACACCAGACAGCCAACCACACCACAACCACTTTAAGGTGGCCGAAATAGCTCAGTTGGGAGAGCGTTAGACTGAAGATCTTAAGGTCCCTGGTTCGATCCCGGTTTTCGGCAGGAACAGTTTTTGCGAGAGGTCTACATTTGGTTCGTGACATTAAGGAGCCGATAAGATCTTCATTGTATACAACATAAGCTCGTCCCCTCCACCTATTACCAGATAGACTGAAGATCTAAAGGTCCCTGGTTCGATCCCGGGTTTCGGCAGGAACAGTTTTTGCGAGAGGTCTACATTTGGTTCGTGACATTCATAAAAAATAACGTGTGCGTGATTACTCCATCCATGTGGAGGCATTTGTCATTCGCTGTTGGAGAAAGATTAATAGAAAATAAAGTGGCCGAAATAGCTTAGTTGGGAGAGCGTTAGACTGAAGATTTAAAGGTCCCTGGTTCGATCCCGGGTTTCGGCAGGAACAGTTTTTGCGAGAGGTCTACATTTGGTTTGTGACATTAAGGAGCCGATAAGATCTTCATTGTATACAACATAAGCTCGTCCCCTCCGCCTATTACCAGATAGACTGAAGATCTAAAGGTCCCTGGTTCGATCCCGGGTTTCGGCAGGAACAGTTTTTGCGAGAGGTCTACATTTGGTTCGTGACATTCATAAAAAATAACGTGTGCGTGATTACTCCATCCAGGTGGAGGCATTTGTCATTCGCTGTTGGAGAAAGATTAATAGAAAATAAGGTGGCCGAAATAGCTCAGTTGGGAGAGCGTTAGACTGAAGATCTAAAGGTCCCTGGTTCGATCCCGGGTTTCGGCAGGAACAGTTTTTGCGAGAGGTCTACATTTGGTTCGTGACGTTAAGGAGCCGATAAGATCTTCATTGTATACACCATAAGCTCGTCCCCTCCACCTATTACCAGATAGCAGAGTGGCGCAGCGGAAGCGTGCTGGGCCCATAACCCAGAGGTCGATGGATCGAAACCATCCTCTGCTATGTATTTTGCATGTGGACAATTCGGCGAAGACAAAAACAGCTCATAAGATAATATAAAAAGCCTTTATGCAATAGAAATGATACCTACCATACAGTTAAGATTTGACAAAATAAAAGGATACGTTTGTTTTCAAAGAATGCGTTAAAATTGTATTTGTAAGCAATACTATAACTTATATAATATATCAACTATAAAGTATGAATGGGTGAGTTAGACCACATTAATATTGCGTCATCCTGAAGGGTAAGTGCAAATTTGATGAATCATGATCATGATCTGTCACGCCCTGACCTTAGAGAGCCGTTTTATTTCTCTATGTGGTTAGGTCAGGGTGTGATGTGTGGTGGGCATTCTATGTTTTCTGTTTGTATGTTTTTGCCGGGTATGGTTCTCAATCAGGGACAGCTGTCTATAGTTGTCTCTGATTGGGAATCATTCTTAGGCAGCCTGTTTTGCCACCTTAGTTGTGGGTAGTTGACTTTGTTAGTGGCCTGTATAGCCCTAGTAAGCGGTGTGGTGTTGGTTCTTGTTTTTGTTTGCGACATTCAAAATAAAAAGAAATGTACGCTCACAACGCTGCACCTTGGTCCGGTCATTTCCCTGATGACGTTCGTGACATTATCTGAATGCTCTAATCACATTTTGATCTATTAATGTCAGTCTTTGAATGCTCCATTGTATAAACTACACCGAATAATAATATAAACGCAACATGCAACAATTTCAAAGATTTTACTGAGTTACAGTTCATATAAGGAAATCAGTCAATGTAAATAAATTCATTAGGCCCTAATCCATGGATTTCACATGACTAAGAATACAGATATGCATCTGGTCACAGATACCTTTAAAAAAAAAGGTAGGAGCATGGATCTGAAAATCAGTCAGTATCTGGGGTGACCACCGTTTGTTTGCCTCATGCAGTGCGACACATCTCCTTTGCATAGAGTTGATCAGGCTGTGGCCTGTGGAATGTTGTCACACTACTCTTTAATGGCTGTGTGAAGTTACTGGATATTGGCGGGAACTGTAACACGTTGTCGTACACGTTGATCCAGAGCATCCCATACATGCTAAATGGTGACATGTCTGGTGAGTATGCAGGCCATGGAAGACCTGGGACATTTTCAGCTTCCAGGAATGGTGTACAGATTCTTACGACATGGGACCCTGAATTATCATGCTGAAACATGAGGTGATAGCGGCAGATGATTGGCATGAAAATGTTGGCTTATGGTAGAGAAATAGCTCAGTTGGGAGAGCGTTAGACTGAAGATCTAAAGGTCCCTGGTTCGATCCCGGGTTTCGGCAGGAACAGTTTTTGCGAGAGGTCTACATTTGGTTCGTGACATTAAGGAGCCGATAAGATCTTCATTGTATACACCATAAGCTCGTCCCCTCCACCTATTACCAGATAGCAGAGTGGCGCAGCGGAAGCGTGCTGGGCCCATAACCCAGAGGTCGATGGATCGAAACCATCCTCTGCTATGTATTTTACATGTGGACAATTCGGCGAAGACAAAAACAGATCATAAGATAATATAAAAAGCCTTTATGCAACAGAAATGATACCTACCATACAGTTAAGATTTGACAAAATAAAAGGATACGTTTGTTTTCAAAGAATGCGTTAAAATTGTATTTGTAAGCAATACTTATATAATATATCAACTATAAAGTATGAATGGGTGAGTTAGACCACATTAATATTGCGTCATCCTGAAGGGTAAGTGCAAATTTGATGTGTTCACCCTCTCATGGACAATGGATAAAATAACACGTCATTTTATCTGAGTAGTTCTAGAACTTCCATTACACATTGAGAGCCTGTGTCTGTTAGGAAGAAGACTCCAGATCAACTGAGGCTCATTTGCGTAGCTGTCGTCAGTAATTGGGTTAGCCTAATTTGAACAAAAATTCTAATTGAAAGTATGTGTGAGTTTGTCAGGGGACCAGCAGGTGGACGCTTCAAAAATAACGTGTGCGTGATTACTCCATCCATGTGGAGGCATTTGTCACTCGCTGTTGGAGAAAGATTAATAGAAAATAATCATGATCCTAAAGTCAGCAGAATACACCAGACAGCCAACCACACCACAACCACTTTAAGGTGGCCGAAATAGTTAAGATTTGACAAAATAAAAGGATATGTTTGTTTTCAAAGTTTTTGCGAGAGTTCTACATTTGGTTCGTGACATTCATAAAAAATAACGTGTGCGTGATTACTCCATCCATGTGGAGGCATTTGTCATTCGCTGTTGGAGAAAGATTAATAGAACATAAGGTGGCCGAAATAGCTCAGTTGGGAGAGCGTTAGACTGAAGATCTAAAGGTCCCTGGTTCGATCCCGGGTTTCGTCAGGAACAGTTTTTGCGAGAGGTCTACATTTGGTTCGTGACATTCATAAAAAATAACGTGTGCGTGATTACTCCATCCATGTGGAGGCATTTGTCATTCGCTGTTGGAGAAAGATTAATAGAACATAAGGTGGCCGAAATAGCTCAGTTGGGAGAGCGTTAGACTGAAGATCTAAAGGTCCCTGGTTCGATCCCGGGTTTCGGCAGGAACAGTTTTTGCGAGAGGTTCGTGACATTCATAAAAAATAACGTGTGCGTGATTACTCCATCCAGGTGGAGGCGATCCTAAAGTCAGCAAAACACACCAGACAGCCAACCACACCACAACCACTTTAAGGTGGCCGAAATAGCTCAGTTGGGAGAGCGTTAGACTGAAGGTCCCTGGTTCGATCCCGGGTTTCGGCAGGAACAGTTTTTGCGAGAGGTCTACATTTGGTTCGTGACATTAAGGAGCCGATAAGATCTTCATTGTATACAACATAAGCTCGTCCCCTCCACCTATTACCAGATAGACTGAAGATCTAAAGGTCCCTGGTTCGATCCCGGGTTTCGGCAGGAACAGTTTTTGCGAGAGGTCTACATTTGGTTCGTGACATTCATAAAAAATAACGTGTGCGTGATTACTCCATCCATGTGGAGGCATTTGTCATTCGCTGTTGGAGAAAGATTAATAGAAAATAAGGTGGCCGAAATAGCTCAGTTGGGAGAGCGTTAGACTGAAGATCTAAAGGTCCCTGGTTCGATCCCGGGTTTCGGCAGGAACAGTTTTTGCGAGAGGTCTACATTTGGTTCGTGACATTAAGGAGCCGATAAGATCTTCATTGTATACAACATAAGCTCGTCCCCTCCACCTATTACCAGATAGCAGAGTGGCGCAGCGGAAGCGTGCTGGGCCCATAACCCAGAGGTCGATGGATCGAACCATCCTCTGCTATGTATTTTACATGTGGACAATTCGGCGAAGACAAAAACAGATCATAAGATAATATAAAAAGCCTTTATGCAATAGAAATGATACCTACCATACAGTTAAGATTTGACAAAATAAAAGGATAGAAAATATCCTAAAGTCAACTAAATCAATTAGACAGCTAACAAGACACCTTAGAAAATAATGAGAAATAATATTTTAGCAGGATGGCCGAAATAGTTCAGTTGGGAGAGCGTTAGACTGAAGATCAAAAGGTCCCTGGTTCGATCCCGGGTTTCGGCAAGTGTTTATTTTGCGAGACTTCTACATTTGGCCTGAAACACAGGTTCAAAGGGTACATTTAGTTGGGAGATTATGGGTTGGACAAAACCCTGAACTCTCCTCAACTCCTCCACCCTTTCTCCGTGACCCAACCTATACTCAGAGGATTTCATATTATTCTGTATGTATATCAAAGATACTCCATTTAATATGATATGTTACATTTCATATTGTATGTATTATTTAGGAATGTCCATCATCCATTTCATATGATATGAATTACAATTTGTATGATGTTAATAATTTCCAAAACGTACAATACATTACAAATTAGCAACATGTACAATATGTTAAGATTTTGCTAAACGTATGATATGCTACGAATTCCAATTTGTCTTTCACGTCTGACTCAATTTGTTTTAATGACATTACACATTTATTTTGGGATCCAACACTGTAAACGTAATTTAAACTTTTTCAAAAGAAGGCGAGAGAGGACACAGAAGAGAGGACGCAGGACTTGAGCAAATCTAATTGAGAAAAGGCCAACAGAGGAGTGGCCGTCCCGACTCGATAGCCTTCTCCCAGAGAGGAAGCACAAGAGTATCCTCCTACCTGAGTCCTTCGCAGAAGAGTTTTGAGATCCGCTACACCCCCTATGAATCAGCTGTTTTTTACTGGGAGGAGAAAAGCATGCAAATATTTAAAAACAATATGCTACATATCCTTTTATCGATAAAATGTCTAGCACAACTAGCTACTGTACATGTATTTGTACTACTTTACACATTTAATTTGTGATTAATCCCATGTAGCCTAAATGTAATTTGCATAATGATGCTTGAGTGAAGGAGTCTCATTTCCTTCAAGCACATTTGTTTCCACATTTCCTGCTCTCCTTGATAGATGATCGGAATAGTTTGTCACATTATCATCAAAATAATCTGTCAGCCCCAATATTTCCATACTAAGCTGAAATCATTGTGTGATTTTATATTAGGCCTTTGTTTTGTCACACCCAGCTAGCTAAAATTAGATACTTTGAAATTACTTCACCAACGCTACAGCTAGCTAGCTGTTGATATTGAATACACATGCACTTACTTATGCTTGTGTGTTGTGTGTTCTAATGTGCTGAGCAAGTTGAGATGTTAGCTAAAGGTTAAACACTATTAATTTAATGTTCCAACTAAACATCCGATCTGCTCACTGTGATTAAATGTTACATGTTATAGTCATAATTACAAATAGCAGATATGAAGCGGCCCACCTTCAAAAAGTTGCCAGATGGGAGCCTTGTCCTGAAAGACACCAGCCTTTATCCGTTGTATGTGCCCTCAACACCTGTGCCCTGCTGGGCCTCTGTCCGAGCCCTCGAGGCCTGTGTCTGGCTGGGCGTTACCCTAAACCTAAGCTAGCCCTTTAATCTAACCCTTACCATAAACCTTCAACCTAACTCCTAACCTTAACCCTAACCTTTATTCCTAACCCCTAGCTAATGTTAGCCAGCTAGCTAACATTTGTAACTTTTGTATGATTGTAATTCGTAACATATCATTTGAAATGGATGATATGCATCCAAAAAACAATACCAAATAGATGTATCAGATTTACGTACAGAATAATATGAAATGCTCTGAGACCATGTTGCTGTCTGTGATCTCCACATGTGTGCCCGGTTGGGCTTCTGTCCATGCTCCATGACTATGCTCGGCTGTCCCTCAGTCAGCCCCCAGTCCTCCTTACTATTTTTTAAGCTTATACAGCATCATTTTTCATGTATTTATTACTCAACAGTATTCTCTCCTTCTTCTTAATTCACTCACAAAAGCCCTTATCTGTCACGCCCTGACCTTAGAGAGCCGTTTTATTTCTCTATGTGGTTAGGTCAGGGTGTGATGTGTGGTGGGCATTCTATGTTTTCTGTTTGTATGTTTTTGCCGGGTATGGTTCTCAATCAGGGACAGCTGTCTATAGTTGTCTCTGATTGGGAATCATTCTTAGGCAGCCTGTTTTGCCACCTTAGTTGTGGGTAGTTGACTTTGTTAGTGGCCTGTATAGCCCTAGTAAGCGGTGTGGTGTTGGTTCTTGTTTTTGTTTGCGACATTCAAAATAAAAAGAAATGTACGCTCACAACGCTGCACCTTGGTCCGGTCATTTCCCTGATGACGTTCGTGACATTATCTGAATGCTCTAATCACATTTTGATCTATTAATGTCAGTCTTTGAATGCTCCATTGTATAAACTACACCGAATAATAATATAAACGCAACATGCAACAATTTCAAAGATTTTACTGAGTTACAGTTCATATAAGGAAATCAGTCAATGTAAATAAATTCATTAGGCCCTAATCCATGGATTTCACATGACTAAGAATACAGATATGCATCTGGTCACAGATACCTTTAAAAAAAAAGGTAGGAGCATGGATCTGAAAATCAGTCAGTATCTGGGGTGACCACCGTTTGCCTCATGCAGTGCGACACATCTCCTTTGCATAGAGTTGATCAGGCTGTGGCCTGTGGAATGTTGTCACACTACTCTTTAATGGCTGTGTGAAGTTACTGGATATTGGCGGGAACTGTAACACGTTGTCGTACACGTTGATCCAGAGCATCCCATACATGCTAAATGGTGACATGTCTGGTGAGTATGCAGGCCATGGAAGACCTGGGACATTTTCAGCTTCCAGGAATGGTGTACAGATTCTTACGACATGGGACCCTGAATTATCATGCTGAAACATGAGGTGATAGCGGCAGATGATTGGCATGAAAATGTTGGCTTATGGTAGAGAAATAGCTCAGTTGGGAGAGCGTTAGACTGAAGATCTAAAGATCCCTGGTTCGATCCCGGGTTTCGGCAGGAACAGTTTTTGCGAGAGGTCTACATTTGGTTCGTGACATTAAGGAGCCGATAAGATCTTCATTCATTCATCTTCCTTTATGCAATAGAAATGATACCTACCATACAGTTAAGATTTGACAAAATAAAAGGATAAGTTTGTTTTCAAAGAATGCGTTAAAATTGTATTTGTAAGCAATACTTATATAATATATCAACTATAAAGTATGAATGGGTGAGTTAGACCACATTAATATTGCGTCATCCTGAAGGGTAAGTGCAAATTTGATGTGTTCACCCTCTCATGGACAATGGATAAAATAACACGTCATTTTATCTGAGTAGTTCTAGAACTTCCATTACACATTGAGAGCCTGTGTCTGTTAGGAAGAAGACTCCAGATCAACTGAGGCTCATTTTCGTAGCTGTCGTCAGTAATTGGGTTAGCCTAATTTGAACAAAAATTCTAATTGAAAGTATGTGTGAGTTTGTCAGGGGACCAGCAGGTGGACGCTTCAAAAATAACGTGTGCGTGATTACTCCATCCATGTGGAGGCATTTGTCACTCGCTGTTGGAGAAAGATTAATAGAAAATAATCATGATCCTAAAGTCAGCAGAATACACCAGACAGCCAACCACACCACAACCACTTTAAGGTGGCCGAAATAGCTCAGTTGGGAGTGCGTTAGACTGAAGATCTAAAGGTCCCTGGTTTGATCCCGGGTTTCGGCAGGAACAGTTTTTGCGAAAGGTCTACATTTGGTTCGTGACATTAAGGAGCCGATAAGATCTTCACCATAAGCTCGTCCCCTCCACCTATTACCAGATAGCAGAGTGGCGCAGTGGAAGCGTGCTGGGCCCATAACCCAGAGGTCGATGGATCGAAACCATCCTCTGCTATGAATTTTACATGTGGACAATTCGGCGAAGACAAAAACATATCATAAGATAATATAAAAAGCCTTTATGCAATAGAAATGATACCTACCATACAGTTAAGATTTGACAAAGTAAAAGGATAAGTTTGTTTTCAAAGAATGCGTTAAAATTGTATTTGTAAGCAATACTATAACTTATATAATATATCAACTATAAAGTATGAATGGGTGAGTTAGACCACATTAATATTGCGTCATCCTGAAGGGTAAGTGCAAATTTGATGTGTTCACTACCACCCTCTCATGGACAATGGATAAAATACACCATAAGCTCGTCCCCTCCACCTATTACCAGATAGACTGAAGATCTAAAGGTCCCTGGTTCGATCCCGGGTTTCGGCAGGGACAGTTTTTGCGAGAGGTCTACATTTGGTTAGTGACATTAAGGAGCCGATAAGATCTTCATTGTATACACCGTAAGCTCGTCCCCTCCACCTATTACCAGATAGACTGAAGATCTAAAGGTCCCTGGTTCGATCCCGGGTTTCGGCAGGAACAGTTTTTGCGAGAGGTCTACACATACTAAAGTCAACTAAATCAATTAGACAGCTAACAAGACACCTTAGAAAATAATGAGAAATAATATTTTAGCAGGATGGCTGAAATAGTTCAGTTGGGAGAGCGTTAGACTGAAGATCTAAAGGTCCCTGGTTTGATCCCGGGTTTCGGCAAGTGTTTATTTTGCGAGACTTCTAAATTTCGCCTGAAACACAGGTTCAAAGGGTACATTTAGTTGGGAGATTATGGGTTGGACAAAACCCTGAACTCTCCTCAACTCCTCCACCCTTTCTCCTCCCCAGCACAAGGTGCACTGGACAAGGTGTAATGATCATGCTGTTTAATCAGTTTCTTGATATGCCACACTTGTCAAGTGGATGGATTATCTTGGCAAATGAGAAATGCTCACTAACAGGTATGTAAACAAATTTGTGCACAGAATTTGAGAGAAATACACTTTTTGTGCATATAAACATTCTGGGTTTTATTTCAGCTCGTGAAACATGGGACCAACATTTGACATGTTGCGTTCATATTTTTGTGTGCTATGTGCACCGATTTCAAGCAATTTGAGTATATTTGTCATTGTCACGGCTTCAATTACTTCCTTGATTTACATTCAAAACAATTTCGCTAACATTACGTTTTCGGTGTAAAAATGATCTTAAATGTATAGATTAAGCCCTTTCTCTTAATTGAGATAAACAAGATTGAACTCCTGTGGTGTTTAGGCTTAACACATTTACCCTTTAACAAATTTGAATCATGACGAGGGAGAGCAGTTTGACGAAAATAAACAGGTTTTCATATTAAAAAGTTATGGATGATGATGACAGATTTACGGGGTAAGAGTCACGAGAATTGTCAGAAGAAGCCCAATGCTTTTCTACTGTCAGATTTTCACAGTAGGAAAAGAGAGCATAAAAAAGAAAGATTCAAGTCTAAATACAGCAGCAGTGTCGGGATTCGATACAGGGTCGGCATCGGCGAGTATGTCCATTCTTGGTAGAAAATACCCCCCCCGAATTCGCAACACTTGTTAATTCCTGGTGGAAAACCTTGTCTAATGAGCGATATCCTTGGCGCAGTAGGGCGTTAGACTGAAGATCTGATGGTCTCTGGTTCGGTTTTGGCAGGTAGCATTTTTCAGGCAGCAGCAACCTCAAGGGTTGCAGGTTTGAATCCCAGGCCCAAAGTTAAAATCTGGGTGGGAAGCGATCCTAGACGCCATCTCCTGACAATTGAAACGTAAAACAAGACACATTTCTGTTTTCTGTAAACATGGGCAATAAAATATTCTTCTTTTAAGATGTTACACTGATGATAAAGTAAACCATACCTTTTAAAATTGCATGCTACATTATTTAGAGATACATGCCATAGTTAATTTAGAACTAGCCTACTATGATTAATAAAATGTGTGATATAATTTGTTTGAAACAAAGCTAAATTAAATGAAGTTGTAGAAATGTTCTGGAGTTATTATCCCCGGAGACTTCTCTCAGTTACCACTTGAATCTGCTGCCATTGCTGTGCATTAAAAATGGATGAGTGATACGGTTTCTTCTAACTGTAACAGAACACTTTTCCAATGCTGTTCCATTTTGCCCATTTAAAGACCATCTGCAATTCCCTGATGGTTGTCAGTGCCTTCCACCAATATAGCACCAAATCTATGCTGTTACCGATACACACAACCAAGCTATTTGTCTGAAGTCATTTACCCGTATAGAAGTTCACTAGTTTGTGTTCACCTGAAAGGCTGTTTGTGTGAAGGGTCATCAGAGGTCAGGAGGGGGTCAGTGTGGTGGGCTAAGGTGTTGAATTTAAAGGTTACCATTGCCAATGCATTGTCAGCTAACATGTGGTGTCTCAGATTGGGGACCAGAGAAGAATTGTTTCAGATTCCTGTAGATACAATCTGCCTGATCTGAAGTCTTCTCGTTGCATTGGAGATGACTGTAGTAGCCTATCCAAGCAGCATTGGTTGAGTAGCATTGTACAAAAGTAAAATGAAGATTTCTTATATACAGCATAGCTGTGTTCGAATTCTCATACTAACCGCACTAACCGTACTATTTGTGATGTGAATTGAGTATATAGTATGCTTATTGGTCATAGTATGCCAAAGGTTCCCGGATGTCGTATTAAATTCGCCAAAATATGAAGTATACACGCAGAGGACACTATTTTGGTACTGTAGGGCCCATAATGCAATTCTTCAGGAAATGAACATTCGGGTGCTTTTGTAAATTCGCTCTGGCTATCTACTCCGATTTCAGAGCACTCTGTCTGAGTGTACCAGAGCGCAGAATAATGAATATACCAGCGCTCAACACCCGTTGAATATGGCCGGTGTCAGTAAATGTCTGCAAGAAAGTGTAATTAAATTGTTGCCAGCAGCACAGTTACTGTCACCAACGCACTGGATAACATAAACGGCCTAACCAGCTCTGCTATGGTGAGTAAAATGGTCAGTGGTCTCATTTGTATCTGGAAGTAGCTAGCAAGCTAGCCAACATTAGCTTGGGTGCTTGACTGCTGTTGTAAGGTCAGAATGCTCAAATCAACCTTACTCTTCGGCCTGAGCACCCAGTGTGCGCGCCGAGAGCGAAACGCTCTGAATTTACAAACAGACAATCTGACAATGCTCTGAATTTAGGAGCGCACTCTGGTACTCCACATTGAATTTAAGAACACACCCCAAGTCGTACAATGTCTAACTAGTAATTTGTTAAGCTAACTAGCTAGCAAGAGGTTGCATAGCAACAGCATCAACTTCCAGTAGACAGGCGAAGAGCTAGTACGCTCAACTGAAAGCATACTGTTCGTTTATAGTATACTAAAATGAACTAATAGTATGTAGTATATAGTCATTAAGTGTGTAGCATACAGTATTTTAGTCTGGGTATTCGAACACAGCTCATGTCTCAGTGGAGCTGACTATTCCTTGCACGACTACTTACTTACTCCTCTTCATTCCCTATGGAACAGTTAAGTACATAAGACTTTTTCTTGTGACATAGGTTATTATTGTGTCATTACCATTTTACCATTTATTTTTTAAGTAAATACCTGAAAATTCAAAAGCCAGGCTGGAGAGCCTTATACTACGAATGTAGTTTGAGGAGTTAGCGAGGTAACTTTGGTCAACTCTGAGTTCAACTTGGGATAACTGCTACCAATGAAGTGGCTCTCCTTTTAGCCAGGTAAATGTCACTGAAATCTTCAGAACTAACCTGCTCCAGGGCAGGCTAACTACATGTATCATGAATGAAGTGTCTGAGCCACAAGTTGAGGACCAATTAAATCAGATTCCCCCACTCTCACAAAGAGTGTGTTGTTTTTGTGTGTTAAAACATTGTAATGTTAAAATACCGATGACATTACACATTTAGTAATGACAAATGCATTTGAAACTTCACGCACAGTAAAACTTTTGTACAACTTAATAAAAAAATAATTATCATAGGAGAGGTAAAAAAGGTGCTAGTGCATTGATAACCACACCAAAGTAATTAAATAAAGACGACACTTCTAAACGTCTATTTCACCTGATAGCCTGCTGAATTTGCAAGATAACTTATTTTAATTTCGATTTCGGCACAAATTAAAATGTACCACTGATTTGCCCTTGGTTTGAAGTTTCAGCATTGTTTCAATGAAGAGTTCAGTGTTGGACTAGCCAGCCACGTGCGACATGCACGCGCAGTTACAATCCTGCTAGAGTTAGCGGCAGGCAGACGAGCAATATCCACCGTTGTAGCGCAGATTGAACAATGAGACAGATATTTCACCGGATGTATAAATGTGAAGAATCCGCTTGGCGTTTCTACTCACTACCAAATATGGTAGTGAGGGTAAACCCAGTGCCGGCCGTGGGAGAAGATGAAACGAGATGGGTTTTGGCCGACAATTTTGTCATCGATGAAACATTTGATCTCAATACAGAATTATGTTCCCAATACTAGAATCTGTTTCGAGCAGAGTGGACTAAGATGTGTTATTTAGGAGTGCGTTGTTTAGGAGTGCAAAGGCGAATTGTGATATTGAACACGCACACTTCACAGAGTAGGCGTTTCCTAACGGAAATATGCAAATGTATTTCTGTAAATAACAACAGCCTACACCATGGGTTCTCTCACTGAGGTGTTCAACCCTATATAGCCCACAATCAGTGAACACCACTCAGACCACTCAGCAGACTTCAGTAGGCTACGTAAACACTGACTGATCTATTATTCAATGTTAAAAATGTTATGCTAATGAAATTACAGGAGCAACCCAATATAACTAGTGAGTCACTGAGGACAAAACAGCTGGTATCTTAATGTGGACTTTGTTTATAAGAATGGAGAAAAACATCTCCATCTCCACACTGTTCTGCATGTGTATGTGAGTGATGGAGACAGAAGATAAAAAGATCAAGCTACCACTGAGTCAGAGCAACCCAGCGAGTCAAACACGTTTCATAGACCACCAAAAGAAGCCCCCGACAACAAAGAAAAACATCAATCAATGAAAAGATTTGACCAATACATGTTTTTGGAAACATTGTGCTATTCAACTGAAAACCTTTAGTAACTGTGTGGCAGTTAATGTCACTTGAGAATGCGTTTAACATTAGTCTGTCCAGCAATACACCACCCAATGACTTTATGTATTGAGCATTGTCTCCAATCATGAGGAATGAGGCTTGCCAACTTGCCAGAGATAATAATGAAGTAAGCTAGTAATTCTTCCTTTCTCACTGGTCTTCTCTCCTTCTCATGAAGCAGAATGGTAAAAGACAGACCTTGCAGTCCCAGCAGCCTACAATAACATTGTGCATTTCACATAACCACCAGCAGATGACGACTACAGACTAGATTAACTAACCTCAATCATACTGATGCAGGTGAAATCATCATTATTTTGGTTCGCAATGGTTTTCTTTCATGGTCTTTCTTTCCTGTCGCTTGCTGAGTCCTTTGGGATACATGTGGCCCCAGTGATATGTCCAGGCGTCGTTTTAAGTGATAATGTGTCCTATTTCTGTGGTGAATCGTCGCTTTTTTTCACATTAACCTCATTCACATCACAACTCGTGTCACCAAGGCTACGGGCCGAAATGCTGAGAAGCATCTATTGGAAATGCTTGATGTCGCAGATGCTCTTGGCTAATCCACAGACGATTTGTAGCAGATCATTTATCAATTACAAACAAATCGTGTTATTTAAAATAATTGATTGAACATGGTAAACCTTGCGAATGGCTGGGAACACCTGACCTGTCCATATACATTGTGGCGCGCGCCATCACTAAGCACGGAGGCCGTGTCAGGTCAACTCTCCATGGCTCTGGGCCAACTGGTGTTAAAACTATGCTAGTTAGCCTACCCCTTATTGAGAGTAAATGGCCGAATTACTCTGCAAAAATAATTACATCACTGGCACGATGGCATTGCATTGCAGGAGGGGAAAATCCCTCTGCCCGCCCGCGCATCATTTCCAATCACGTTTCTGTGGAGCGGTCCTCACTTCCTCTCCTCCCTCCCTGGCATGATGTTACGTAGCACTATAATGAGAAGAGACGTGACTCTCAGAGGCAAACCTCATGGTGACGTCACTCGCTCGGCAACTAGATAAATATGGGGATCCGTACAGTTCACTGTATCAAACCGAAACTTCCCTTCACTGAGTGACCAAGCTAACGAAAGGATAGATCACAAGTGGATTGTCTGATTCAGGATTTTGGAATACCACAGACGCACATCAAATGTAAGTTTGCCTATGGAATTGAATTATTTTGCAGTCGTGATAATACATTAATTAGGCTATTGCTGTTTCAAATAATTTGAGTTCAACTTAAATTTTAACATTGTCAATGCTCCATCAAACCGTAATTAATATCATAGGATACAGGCACACGATTGTCTTAAATTCATTTGTTCAAATAAATATGACACAAAAGTTCATATAAGCTGTGGCCAAATAAAGGATTTAAAAAAAAATCTACATATAGGCGTAGTGATGAGAAATGCATTCTTTGTCAGAGTTGGTTGCTTTTCATGTTAACAGCGGAATCTTACTAAAGAGCGCATCTATTTCACAGACAAAAAAAAATATGACTTTGAACAAAGGTGACAAATTGCGGAACATGGACAAAAGGAGAGGGAGCATGCCGTTTCCCATGCACCTGCAGAACCTGCACAGAAGAAGCATGCCAGTGGACGACCGCGAGATGCGCAAGGTGCAAACTGGAGAGCTGTCCAACCTTATGCGCTGCACGTCCTACACCCCCGGTGAGCCTCACCGAGACAGCTGTGTATCGGACTCGTCCGATTCCGTTATCTCCTCCGGCAGCGACTCGGAGGGACATGTGTACAAGGTGGTTCTCCTCGGCGAGCAGGGTGTCGGCAAGTCTAGCCTGGCGCGTATTTTCGGTGGAGTCGAGGATGGTCACGACTGCGACGAGACAGGTGTGTGTCTGATGACGGTTACCGAAGATGATGGTGTTGAAGTTTATATAGCATTGAGAATACACTCAAAGGCAATACTTTTTTAGACAAAGAAAATAACTGTTTGACTGTGGCTGTTCTCAGCACCCCATTAGAGCTAATGTACATAGGCTCCAAACTAAGTAAATATAGGATTGGTTTCCATATCATCTTGGCACACAAGTTGAAGTACATTGATTATTGCTATTTCCATCCAGTCAGTAAGGCGCCACATATATCAAAGTACTGCTGTTGACATATACAGCCACAGCGATAGTGGATGGGAGATATGAAAATCAATGACTGAGGGAAGGAGACAGTAATGCACAGTAGTACCCATCACAGATAGATACAGGTTCATTGAGAGTTAATAAGCTGTACTAAAAGCATCATGAAATGGGCAATATAAATGGGCAATAGTGAGTGAGACTTCACACTCGACCAAGTTAGTGGGTTTGTAGAATTTGGGCCAGGAGTATTTATCTGCCTGCTTGCTTTTGTTTCAGGAAACACATATGACAGATCGATCGAGGTGGACGAGGAGGAGGCGTCCATCTTGTTGTACGACATTTGGGAGCAGGTGAGGCATATACTGCAAATTATGCAATTTCAGTCTGACCCTCAGTAAAATTGGTCTTAGTCATAGCATATCATTTGACGTAATGTGTAGTGCTCTAATGCTGGTGTATAATATCATATATCACTATAATCTATTTGAGCACCTGTAGCTTTTGATTAGATAAGCAATGTAGCTAATCTAATTCTATTTCTCTTTCGCCTGCAGGATAACAGTCAGTGGCTGAAGGAACAGTGCATGAGGATAGGTGACGCCTACATCATCGTCTACTCAGTGACAGACAAGTCCAGCTTTGAGAAGGCGTCAGAGCTACGCATCCAGCTACGCAGAGCTCGCCAGTCTGAAAACATTCCCATCATCCTTGTGGGCAACAAGAGCGACCTGGTGCGGTCCAGAGAAGTCTCTGTGGATGGTAAGTGACGGTGATCTCTTCTGTCCAAGGCATCTCTGTATTTGCATAGTGCTACTTATTTTAGAATGTCAAAGCTAGTTTCAAGGTGTTATGCAAAGGCATAATGGTGAGGGTGAAGTCACTGTCCCCAGGGAACATGATAGATTCTCACCTGCGCCTCCCCTCTTTTTTGTTGCTGTTGCAGAGGGCAGTGCTTGCGCTGTGGTGTTTGACTGCAAGTTCATTGAGACCTCAGCCAATCTCCACCACAACGTCAGGGACCTGTTCGATGGCATCGTCCGGCAGATCCGACTGCGCAAAGACAGCAAGGAGGAGAATGCTCGCCGCATGGCCAACTGCAAGCGACGCGAGAGCATTGGCAAGAAGGCCAAGCGTTTCCTGGGCCGTATGGTGGCCCGGAAGAACAAGAAGATGGCCTTCAGACAGAAGTCCAAGTCCTGCCATGACCTCTCGGTCCTCTGAGAGTACAGTATCTGGACTGCTTTTTTCTCTTAGGCCTTCAAGACCAGACGCTGTGTGTTTTTATCACTAACCCCAAGGACTGATAGAGCTGTACAGAAATTATATATTTTATTATATTAATTAAACACAACAGACATGTTCATGTTAATGATCTGCATGAGGTTTCATTTTTTTTTGTCTGCCTTATGTGTATGTATATTAAATCCACCAAGGCTTGTTATTTTAAACCATGAGTTGTAAGATTGCCTTGATAATGGGGGACAGTGTGTTTGGTTCTACTCCATTTAGTGTTGGTAGTGTTGTATATAGCCCTCATGAAATATTAGATTATGGTACACTGTCCTGAAAAGCAATGGAAATGTAAGCACTATGAGTGATTTCACTGCATTCTGTCACCTGGAGTCATTTTTACTTGAAACTGGGTACGCAGGTTCGTACTTTGGCCATGATACTGAGCACATGAATAATGTGTAATGGGGATTAGGCCAGGTTTTGGAAAATATATATTATTCTATTGTCCTTACCTTCAGTCCAGATGTGAATGAAGAAAGCAATAAGTTATATTTGTCATGTGAATTTAATGTTTTGCTTTAAATACAGTTGATTTGCACTTCCTTTTAATATTTAATAATTTCCTTATGTTTACATTTGAATTTTTTTAATAAAAAAAATGAAATACAACTATTCCATATTTTTTCTTACCCAGATCATAAAACAATTAGGCTACACCAAAAACGAAAGGTGTATATATATTTAAAACAGACCTCCTTGTTATTTGATTTATGTCCTCATAAATATTCATTCATTAGATTGTTCAGTGGACTGGAGTCTTGTTGACCAACAGAATTACTGGAAGGAAACAAGGTAGTAAAACATTAAACTGGAGAGTCCTGCAAACGCACTTCGTTTTTCCACACTATTCAAACCGTTCTCCCACCTTCATAGGGAACACGCACAAGATTGAGAGAAGGTAAGACAAAATAAATATAACGTTTTCGAATGAAAATTTAGTTATAAAAATGATCGTGGAGTGTTAGGTAAATAAGTGATGTTTGCCAGTCATTTATTCAGATTTTGTGAGGTACAGGCTCTTATTCTGACCTACAGGTTGATTTTGAGAGAGTGCGTTTGTTTTCATTCGCCGGTCTTTGTAAATCATAATAAGACATCTAAATATTGTTCCAAGCGAATGGCCTATGGGTGTTGTGAATTGCTGTCTGCGGCGCGATGAGCGAGGCACAGGGGTTCCTACGACTTGTGCCCAGCATAATTTTATTTTGGGGTCATTTATTGGAATGCAAAATCTCATCCTTAACTCTTTCTTGTGCCAATTGCCTTCTCCTTTGTGACCATATAACACATACTATAAAGTCATAATATTTATTTATTATTTTTATTGAGAGATCAATTCATTGCTAGGCTGTTTTGTGTCGCAGGTGTAATCGTGTGCTGGAAACAGAGAGTGCAGCCAGGTCTCATAGACTATACGTGACATAGTACACTCAAAATAGTATGGCTTCGATATGGTTACACAAGACAGAAGGCTACTTAAGGCAAAAAACTAAAGGAGGGTTGTTGGCCGGGTGCATAACCTTGAAACTACTTACTACTTTTTTGTGACTTTGCAACTACTTAGCATGTTAGCTAACCCTTCCCCTAACCATTAACCCCTAACCTAGCTAATGTTAACCACCAAGCTAACGTTAGTGTTAGCCACCTAGCGAACGTTAGTGTTAGCCACCTAGCTAACGTTAGCCAAAACAAATTGTAATTCGTAACATATCATTCAAATTTGTAACATATTGAACAAATTGTAATTCATGAAATATCACACAAATTGGAATTCGCAACATATAGAAATTGTAATTTGAAACATAAACTAATTTGAGTGACCCAGATTTTATATTGACTATGTTACGTCTACCCTTGAGTCCAGGTTGCAGGGTTAGTTCAGCTTTTAGGTCTGTGAATGTGATGAGACATTAATGTACCATGTAGGCCTACTGCCCATGGCTACTGAGTATATGTTTAACCTAACAGGCATTTAAATTAAACATTTTCTTGCACAGGTAGGCCTATTGAAGTTGTATTTATTTACTTTTTAAATTATTTTCTTTTAAAGATGGTTGATTCCGCAGATTGGTAGGTCTAGTTTTAAAAAAAATGTTTTAAAAGATTAGTAAAATAGAATAGTTGCACATGCAGCCTTCACATTGTTTTTCTTTCTCCATCTTTCTTTCTCTGCTTTATAACAGTGAGAATCAATCAGTAACAAGACAGAAATTATAGAAACCATGTGTTCCCAAACGTAAAAGATAACCACTGTTTGATTGGAAATGTTGTGCATCCTGACTTTACAGATATACAGTTACAGAAACACATGACTAGAAGATAAGTTATGTCCATCTTTATCATTACACTGACTGTAAGTATGCTTCCTTTGAATGTGGCCTTCACAAGTTATTATAGCAATCTCAGATTATTATACTTTTTTTATACTGTTTTTGTGAAAACAAACTTAAACTAAATTATTGAAATTCATGCTGTCCTTTGTCTCCTTGGAATTGTGTAGTTGGTGGTACTTCAGACTCCTGCACAGTGCTCAGGGGCCAATCTTAAAATTGGCGTCCCTGAAAACTATGATGGTATTTTCCCATGGTACCTGGCTAAGGTAAGACATTTCAGTTAGATTGACCATTTTTGCCAAAAAAAAATAAACATTTACAACAAAGCAGCTTGCTTATAGGGGAATAATAATTAAGGAATAATTCTCTCCATATTGCTGCCAGTCTGTGTGATGCATCCCTGGGCCTGCTGAGATTGATGTATTAATGGCTGTATGCAAGTTAAAGAGAGAGAAGGGCCATACAATGTTTCGCTCTTGCACTACACTTAGTGCTCAAGATATAATTATGACGGAGCTACTCCCGCATAGCCCCCTCATCCCGAAACAAAAATTGGAACGCCTCTGGCTGTCTGTTCAATGCTAGACCATCAGCCCTGCATTCATGGCAGGAGGATTCTTTTCAAAATGGCACTTATAAATCATCAAGTTTGTCCCGGCTGTGCATGTGTTTGACACTGTAATTGGACGCCTTTTTGAGTCCAGTCAATGTTCTTCCCTTTTGCATGATGTATGATCAAAACACATCTCAGATTCACTTTAATGGTGGACATGGTGGAGATCAGACAATTGGCACAACTTAGTGTTAGGGTGGAAAGGACAACATTATTACTTAAAAATGTGTGTTCTTGAGCAGAAAAGGCACTGACAGAGTTGTTTTCTCACCTGTTTTACTATTTGAACGGCTCTGATCTTCTCAGATATTCTGCTCTGGCACATGATAGCTGTTTTGTTTTATCACAACATGAATGCAAGAATGAAAAAGGTACATTTCTGTCATGAAAACATTTGCATTTCATGTCAACACATTAGAGGCATAACAAGAGAAGAATGTTTGGTTTTGAACGATTAGCTACTTTGTCAACCACTGCATAGTCTTAAATATAAACTTTTCAGCCTGTTGGTCTAAAATTAGGTTATGGGGCAGTCAAAAAATATGTTTCCCAGACCAAATCAAAATGTTGGGTTCTCGGGAGTTAAACGCATGCTGAGATCATTGGCACGGCTGTGGCGGCTGAGAACCAGTTGCTATGTGGTATGTGAAGTCGTAAAACATGCAGTGCTGATTGGAAACACGAGATCACCAGCATGCTGCTGTTTTATAGGCTGCTCTAGCCATGCAACAATAACACCATACCAGGCCAGGCTGCATGACAGTCCTCTACGACAGACAGTCACACAGCACCATGACTAGGATACCCATTCATACCTGACCATGGCCGAGCCAGACACAGGGATTGTGGGTCTGGACCAGAGGGCGTCTGTTTCGTGACAGCCCCTCTGCCAGCAGCTTGTGACACCCTTGAGAACAAACTGTCAGCGGTGAACAAGTTTTCCACAAGGGGGAAAATATCAACGGTCATTATGACACATAACCGCTCACTCAAAAGAGTCAAAAGGATTGCCAGATGGAGCTATACATACACATACTCAACCATTTACACATCATAGAATGGGTGAATGTTCAATTGACTTTTTATGAACAGAGCAAAAATTCATTACACAAGGCCCAGAGATCTCCTGTGCTTGCAGTGACATAGTTATCTTTTCAACTTTGACGTAAAAGGTCAACATTTGCCCACACACAGTAAGCAGACGTTTTATTTTAGCTGCACATGTGACTCTTGCCGAGAATACTAAAGTTAAAGTCTAATTGTATTGAAGATATCAAGGCACAAGGCGAGACGCAGATGCAGACACAGGAGGCAGATGGTTGGAGTCTTACAATGTTTATTCATCCAAAGGGGTAGGCAAGAGAATGGTCGCGGACAGGCAAAAAGGTCAAAACCAGATCAGAGTCTAATAGGTACCGAAGGGAAGGCAGAATCAAGGTCAGGGCAGGCAGGATGATCAGGCAGGCAGGAAAATAGTCCAGAGTCAGGCAGGAGTCCGAACTGGGAGGACTATAAAAAGAGAACAGAAAAGGAGTACAGGAAAAACACGATGATTGACTTGACAAAACATACAAGACGATCTGGCACTGAGAGACAGGAAACACAGGGATAAATACACTGGGGAAAATAAGCAACACCTGGAGGGGGTAGATACGATCCCTTTTGAACAGGTGAAACAGATCAGGGTGTGACAGAAGAGGGACTTGTAAATTTAAGTCATATTTTTGTACTTGTCCAACACAGCTCCCTAACCTCCCAGCTACCTCCACTGACGTGGTGGTGACAGGGGACGATGAGGGGATCTTTGGAGTTGAGGCAGGATTTCTTTACGCCTTGAAGCCTCTGGACAGAGAGAAGCAGCCATCTTACTCTCTGCAGGTTGACAGTCACACATTTATGGCATTATCTAAGCATGTAGTGATATGTTTACAATACATGTGATTATGACCTGTGATAATTCAATGAACGAAATTATAATCATCCTCATCAAAAATACCATAAAATTGAATGCGAAATATTGCAATGATTTGTTTTAATTGGGGTGTATTATCTCTGGCTTGAGAGAAACAATGTCCTCAAACAATGTACTGTCTAGCAACACCAAATGAGACATGGGCTCCTTAGTTAATTACAATCAAAGTAGATCTTCAGGCTACCTTCCGTATGTGTCTATATGAACTTATATTTGCCCTTCATACTTACAGTTTGCATTTACTTTGTGCTTTTCGCAGGTGTCCTTCTCAGCATCCGTGCAGTCTCAGAGCTTTATGGTGGAGGTATGCGTCATTGACAAAAACGACAACGTGCCTGTGTTTATCGAGGAGAGCATGAGAGGCAGTGTGCAGCTGGGACTTCTGAAAGGTTGGTTGTACTAGCCAGAACATAGAGCCCATCCACCATTCAGGACAAAACAAATACCGGAGTTCACAGAAGGGATTTTAATTTGTGACACATTCATGAGTTTATTTCTTGATACACACTGATGAGTGATGTTTGCATTGTCTGAATCTTTATGACTTATACATGAATAGTATCACCTGAACTATCCACATGGCTCTAGTGAAGGACATGTACGGTATGTGTATTAGAAGTAGAGGTGATGTGCTTCATCTTTTTTTATTGAAGTCTTACTACAGTCTGATCTTGGGCTATTGTGGGGTAGTTCTTTGAGTTCTTGCGTCAGAGATGACTCAAGCGTCTGGATTTATGTCACTGAGGAGACTCGCGTTTGAGTGGAGGGAGCTGTGTGCGTGTGTGAGCATCACACCACCAGATAATAGTGGGTTACCATTGATTACATTGTGACATGACCTTCAGGAAATTGAAGAAATTGAAGAGCAGACTTTACATTGAGAGGATATTATCCCAATAACCCCATAAAGTGATCCTCTATTCAAATGAACTACAGTAGATACAAATATGTTAACAAGTAATAGTTTTACCAAATGCAAAGCCATGACAAATGATGTTAGAATAAAGTCAGAAGGTTATCATAATTAAATCAAGATTGTCCAGGAGGAATACTAGCATTTCGACTGTGTAAGGATGTTTCACTATAAGAACGAGGCATTGTCATGCTAGTCAAATCACGGTGTGAATGTACACAGCGGTACAGAAGCTTGTCTCTCTGTCTCTTGGCTAGGGATCTCATTCATGCAGGTGGGGGCATCTGACCGTGACGACCGTAACACAGCCCATGCTGACCTGCGCTTCAGCCTGATGGATCAGACCCCCAGGATCCCCTCCAGTCACATGTTCTTCATAGACTCTGTGACCGGCGAGGTGTCTCTCACTGAGGACGGTGAGTTACAGGCCCCTCACTCAGCTGCCCTGTTTTATTCTACATGGTATTGTCTTACTTTTCTCTGTTCACTGTTAAATGAATTACTTAGTACACCCCTTCTCAATCCACATACACACACGGGCACAATCCACATACACACACGCACATCCCCGTACACACACACATACGTACACACATACACACATACACCAGTTAAATCTGATTTTAAAAAGTCCCAATTTGGACAGTGCTGGTGTTATTTCTGGATTTATTGACTATTTCTGCACAGTGCTGGTGCCCTTATGTTACAGCTTGACTGAAGCTAGACAACACTAACAACCTCAATCCACCCCATTGGCTGCCGCTATAGGGGCCATTTAACTGTGAAATTAGCTAATTACGTCTTTATGATGTACTTGTTAGTGGGTTATTAACAATGTTTCCCCGCTTTTTTCAACGTGCTGTCTGTGAACAACGTAATGCAGCTCTCTGATTGTAATATATTGATATGTGTGTGTGTGTGTGTTCCAGGGGCTTCCACCCTGGACCCAGAGATGTGTGGTCGCTACAAGCTGTCAGTGATGGTGAAGGACATGGGGGGGAAACCCAACGCTTTCTTCTCCACGGGCATCGTGACAGTGGAGGTGACGGGGAACACCTGGGCGTCACCGGACCCTGTTCGCCTCCAGGAGAACCTCCCTGGCCCCTACCCCATCCCCATCTCACAGGTAGAACCTCCCTGGACCCTATCCCATCCCCATCTCACAGGTAGAACCTCCCTGGACCCTATCCCATCCCCATCTCACAAGTAGAACCTCACTGGACCCTATCCCATCCCCATCTCACAGGTAGAACCTCCCTGGACCCTATCCCATCTCCATCTCACAGGTACCTTCCTGGTCCCTACCCCATCCCATCTCACAGGTAGAACCTTCCTAGTCCCTACCCCATCCACATCTCACAGGTATAACCTTCCTGGCCCCTACCCCATCTCACAGGTATAACCTTCCTGGCCTCTACCCCATCCACATCTCACATGTATAACATTCCTGGCCCCTACCCCATCTCACAGGTAGAACCTCCCTGGACCCTACCCCATTCCCATCTCACAGGTAGAATCACCCTGGCCCCTATCCCATTCCCATCTCACAGGTAGAATCACCCTGGCCCCTACTCCATCCCTATCTCACAGGTAGAACGTCCCTGGCCCCTACTCCATCCACACCTCACAGGTAGAACCTCCCTAGACCCTACCCCATTCCCATCTCACAGGTAGAACCTCCCTGGCCCCTACCCCATCTTACAGGTGACTAGTATCATGCTCCTTCTCCATCCCCATCTCACAGGTGACACACAGTGATGCTTTCAGGGATATTCCTGCATACATTACATGCTCAGGTGACCTTTGCCTCTAGTATAGAATCATGGAAAGGGATCATCTGACAAATATCAAACACTGTGAACTTTCATCCAATATTTTATTTGACTGTTCATTGTAAAATGTAATAATGGAATGGAATGGGTGAACCATCAGGATACTGCAGTTGTGTTGTTGTCTTTTTACCCCCCCCCCCCCCTTAAGAGACCAAGGTGTGCATTATTAATGTCATTCATACCCCTAGGCTTTCCACTGCCTGAGTCACTGCAGCCTGAGGTTCTGTTCCCGCTGTTGGTGTGTGTGTGTGTGTGTCTGTGTGTGTGTGTCTATAATGTCAAAGATTGTTCAATCAAACATCACACTTTGTTTCTGACTTAGCGGTTGTGATTGAATAGTCTCTGTGCTCTGTCCGGGGCCAGTGTCTCTGTATCTGCACCTGGTCTTCTTTACAGTCTGACCTTCAGCTTGTTATTCAACATTTATAATATCAGCCACGGCCCAGTGCTTGCATCAGCACCAAATCACTAAAGCTGTGTAAATAACTGGAAACATCTGACATTATCAGAAAGAGGAAAACAGGACGTTCTGTAACTACTCAGTAGTATTGATCTTCTCTGCATCTCTATCAACATTTATTAGTCTCGAAAACAATAGTCTGTTTTCTATATATAGGTGCTTACAACAATGGAACAATAGTCTGTGTTCTATATATAGGTGCTTATAACAATGGAACAATAGTCTGTGTTCTATATATAGGTGCTTATAACAATGGAACAATAGTCTGTGTTCTATATATAGGTGCTTACAACAATGGAACAATAGTCTGTGTTCTATATATAGGTGCTTACAACAATGGAACAATAGTCTGTCTTCTATATATAGGTGCTTACAACAATGGAACAATAGTCTGTGTTCTATATATAGGTGCTTACAACAATGGAACAATAGTATGTGTTCTATATATAGGTGCTTACAACAATGGAACAATAGTATGTTCTATATATAGGTGCTTACAACAATGGAACAATAGTATGTGTTCTATATATAGGTGCTTATAACAATGGAACAATAGTCTGTTCTATATATAGGTGCTTACAACAATGGAACATTAGTATGTGTTCTATATATAGGTGCTTACAACAATGGAACAATAGTCTGTTCTATATATAGGTGCTTACAACAATGGAACAATAGTCTGTGTTCTATATATAGGTGCTTACAACAATGGAACAATAGTCTGTTCTATATATAGGTGCTTATAACAATGGAACAATAGTCTGTGTTCTATATATAGGTGCTTACAACAATGGAGCAATAGTATGTGTTCTATATATAGGTGCTTATAACAATGGAACAATAGTATGTGTTCTATATATAGGTGCTTATAACAATGGAACAATAGTCTGTTCTATATATAGGTGCTTATAACAATGGAACAATAGTCTGTGTTCTATATATAGGTGCTTACAACAATGGAACAATAGTCTGTTCTATATATAGGTGCTTATAACAATGGAACAATAGTCTGTGTTCTATATATAGGTGCTTACAACAATGGAACAATAGTATGTGTTCTATATATAGGTGCTTATAACAATGGAACAATAGTCTGTTCTATATATAGGTGCTTATAACAATGGAACAATAGTATGTGTTCTATATATAGGTGCTTATAACAATGGAACAATAGTCTGTTCTATATATAGGTGCTTATAACAATGGAACAATAGTCTGTTCTATATATAGGTGCTTATAACAATGGAACAATAGTCTGTTCTATATATAGGTGCTTATAACAATGGAACAATAGTCTGTGTTCTATATATAGGTGCTTACAACAATGGAACAATAGTCTGTTCTATATATAGGTGCTTATAACAATGGAACAATAGTCTGTGTTCTATATATAGGTGCTTATAACAATGGAACAATAGTCTGTGTTCAATATATAGGTGCTTACAAAAATTGAACAATAGTCTGTTTTCTATATATAGATGCTTACAACAATGGAACATGGACAGAAATGCAAACTCGAGACCTTAAGACAGTAATGCAAACTTGAGAACATAAAGTCATGATTTGCTGCAAATATGTGTATTTCTACATTTCAGTGTGGTCTGTGGGTGTCGCAACAGCAACTCCCCTCCTCCTCCTCTTCTCCCTCTCCTCCTCCTCTCACTCACGCCAGTGCCATCCGCCCACTGAAAACGTGTGGACTCAAAACATGGGCAGATTTGATCTTTTTCACATTTTCCATGCCAATTTACCAACATAAAATAAAATCCATCCAAATGTGGACAGGCAAAATCTCAAGCAAATCCTCCTAATCTCTGCCGGAAAACATAAATGTGTGTGTCTATGTGTGTTTGTGAGAGAGATTGAGAGAGAATGTGCTAGAGGTTGTACTCTAGAGCTCTTCACAGCTCATAGGCAGGGTCGGGGAGGTGGGCTGCTGACAGAAAAACATGGCTCAGGTTTAAAGTACAAGATGACTCTGTTCTTGAGATTCTCAAACCCTCACAAAACTAGAAGCTTCTTTTAAATCTGATTGCAAAATAATAATAAAATATGCCATTTAGCAGACGCTTTTATCCACAGTCATGCGTGCATATATTTTATGGATGGGTGGTCCCGGGAATCAAACCCACTACCTTGGTGTTACAAGCGTCATGCTCTACCAACTGAGCCAAGAGCTACAAAGGTCCACAAATCATCATGATGTATACTATTTTATCATGATGTATACTATTTTATACTGCGATGTAAATATTATATCGGCTATTACTTGTGTTTTTTTTACAGTGCATTTACTTAGTAGTAATCTGTTTGTCAACATGCTATTACTATATTATAATTATAGTTGTCGGGGCAGCACATAACACCACATCTGCATGTCCATGTAAAGGGTTAACAGTGTAGAATCCACCACTGGTGATGATGCCTACATGATGGGAAAAGCCTCTCTCCACCCACTCTGCATTTACCACCATGTGTATGTAGGCGGTAGGACTCATAGCTGTGCTGTTACCAAGCAGATTGGGGGGGTCATGTTGAAAGACTGAGTATGGCTGGGAGCCCTTTACTATCAGCAGCATGGAAAGTCGTGTTCCTACTCAGTAAAATGTTGTGAGACACATAAAGCGTTATGCTCATGGGTTTCTCTTCTATCGTGCATTTGTCTTTCAAAATATTTTCCTTCAGTCATTGATATTGTTACAGCTGCACTTTGGTTGTTGGTCTCAAGAAGCATTGCTCCTCTTTGGTCATTTTCGGTCTTTTTCCAAAATAACGATTAGGCTAAATCAAGGCAGGAGAATTCCACATTGTGCATACTTCGTATACATGGAAGTCAGATTTGTCTATTAGAAATACAGTAGTTATGCACTTAACGGGCAATTACCCCACTTTTCAACCTCATTTTCATTATCTCCAGCACGATAGCAGTGTCTACAAATGTGAAAACGGCACATTTCAAAGTTTTGAAGAAAAATATACAAAGTTACAAAGTTCTACCCGATGACATCATCAAAAGTGAAAACATTTAAAAAATTGTGATTTTCAAACACTGTGAGAATTTCTTGGTGACGTGAGGAGAAAGAAAAGACCTTCCCTCAGGCTAGAAACTCGTTGCAGGTTGTGAAAATCACTGATGTCACAGATACATTTTTCGGACTTTTCTTCTTATCTTTTTAACCACAGATCATAGAATCACGCCGTTTTCACATATGTAGACACCGGTATGATGCTGGAGATAATGAATATGAGGTTGAAAAGTGTCGGAATTGCCCTTTAAGACTGCTTATTCACAAGGTGACAGAGAAGTCAGAGCGTGCACTGCAAGCTGTTAAAAAAAAGCACAGAAAGCAAAACATTACATCAGCTACAGTGTACTCTACTCATATCCATTTTTAGAACAACCAAGTCATTAATAACATTGTTATATACTACATCTCTTCAAAGCACTGAGGCCCTGAAATACCATGACACTGGGAAGACAGCAGTCGTGAGAAGAGGGGCTTGTGTATACACAGCCTCAGTGTTTGGGGAGCCAGCTCCAAAACAATGGAGTGGAGTGTGACAGTGTGTTGAGGAGATGCACATGCCCCCTGTGTCTCTGCCGGCGACCTCTCCTTCTTGGGTGCTGTTTCATGGGGTCCTCTGAGCCAATCATACCCTGTCCGGCCCTATGGTTTAAATCAGTGGAAGCTCCCCATCCAACATGTATGAGCTTTTGTTTTGGAAGAGGTCTCTGGTCCTCATCACTTCCTGTACATTGACACAGCACTTTATCATAACAGGTTAAACACCTCACAGGTTTTTACTAAAGGTCAGGGTTTCCCTTTCTAGTAAAGCCTAGGTACATGAGAGAGACAGAGAGTGGGAACAGCGGAAGAGGGGGATCAATCCTACAATCCCGCAGTTCAGAGAGAACGTTGAATTGACCATGTTCAGTTTATGAGTTGTTCTGTGCTTTCCCTGCTTCCCTATGCTGTGTCTAGGTGAAGTGGAGTGGAGGTCTGGTAGAGTATAGCCTGGAGGGGGAATTCCCAGAGATGTTGTTCACTGTCAGCAGAGAGGGAGTCATCTCTCTCAACGCCCCACTAGACAGAGAGACTCAGGACCAGGTGAGTGACCACACATTTTTCATTCATATTGTATCGTACCTCCTGTCTTTATCATATAGTAAGGACTTGTTAGGGCTGCGAACGCATAGTCATGTCATGTGATGTACAACATTACACTGAAAGGACGGAGGAAAATCTGGGTAAACAAGAAAAGGAGCGTCATGATTCAAATCCCAACGTGTCTTTTTTCCTCCTCTGCAGTTTGCCAAGAAGCTAAGCTCCAAAGCTGTACAGGATTAGATAAACATCACTTTTTGGCACAGGGTGACTTTGGGTTCATTCTGCAGAGTAGCAAGCAACGTGTCTGGCCAGAGACCTTACTGCTCACTGGTCTGACACAAGGAAAAACACATCACTGTATTGGATGTGCTGTTTCTACAGAAAGCCCTCAGAGAGTCTATTCTGTCTGAACTATACCTATAGTACAGTAATTGTAAAGATAGACACACACCCTCTTCCCTCCTTCTCCTCTCTCCCTACCTGGCAGTGACTGTCACCTATCATGATGGAGTTGTCATGTTCCATCATGCATCACACTGAGTCACAGCCTATCGATCCACCTCCTCACACAACACGAGTGAGGCAGTCCAGGTTCCCTGATTGAGACGGTTCCCCGCTGACTGACTGAGACTCATATGTCAGCGACATGTGACTCTTACAGCTGATGGAGGGAAGCGGGAGGAGAGGAGGAAGGGGATGCATGCACATGTACAGTACCTCTCGCTTGGTGTCGACAGAGTTGCGTGCCCGTATAGGGCGCAGAGATGATGAATCATCTCTGGATGTGTCAAAGAAGGCGCTATACAAGCAAAATGCCTCAGTTCTGTGAGCTGAGTAGCAGTCAAGGAATCAATGGACACGCTGAGTGTTGGCACTGTCACTGCCTATCGTTAACCTAATGGCTTCATCTTCTAAAGACAGGTCGGAGTGAAAGGGGCAAGGGGGGGTGAGCAATCTGCACTCTAAAAAAGCAACAACTTATTTCATTCACACACATACACCCCACACACCTCCAACCCGCCATCTATTCTAAGAAAGCTCAATATATAATGAATACAAAATTGTTGTGGCTTCATCTCAGACTGTGGTTCAAGTGTGTAATTGTGCCACGTTCAATACAGAACATGAAGATCTTTCCTGGCTGAGAGCTGGCACTTTGTGTTATTCCAGTGTGTCTGTCTGTGGTCTCACTGTGTGTCCAGGCAGGGAGATTTGATCTAGACACTTTGTAAAAGCACATGACCCCATGTGCCTCTGTCTGTTAGTTCCAGATCAGCATCGTGGTGGAGCGTCCGGATGGCAGGGAGATCGCCAAGCCTGTGGAGCTGAGGGTGATGGTGGGCGATGCCAACGACAACAGGCCCACGTTCCCTACCACACAGTACCACACCGTGGTCAAGGAGCTCGCCCCACGGGGTGAGGCACAACCCTCAGAACACTCTTTTAACACACACCTACAGACAACTCTGGAACATACTAGATCGCAAAGGCCTTTTGTTTACGCTTGAAACTAAATACTCCAAAATAAAAAAACATGGAGAAATTCATCAGTACGCTCAAAATAGGATTCTGTGTTTCTCACTCAAAGAAAATTTGTTTTTGCCCACACACTAATCTGTGAGGACTTTGCTCTTTTCCCAGGGACGGAAATCCTCACAGTTCAAGCAGCCGACAACGATGATCCGAAAACAGATAACGTGAGGATCTTCTACCGGCTGGTTGGCCAGATCCCAGAGAGCCCTCGTGCCTTGTTCCGGGTGGACCGTGACTCGGGGGTCATCTCAGTGCAGGCAGACAACCTGGAGGGAGCCGCCCCACAGTACACACTGACCATCACTGCCGAGGACGCTAAAGGTGACCAACAGTACTGCATGGCAATGTGGTTCTGTGGTGTTAGGGAGAGGGGTGAGGGATTACTTCCACAAAGATAATGTATACATAGTACAATGTAAAGATAATCCAGAGATACTCTATAGTAGTAACCTATTGTGATATGTAGACACGGGTGCAGTGGTAGTGTAAATTAGTTTTAGACTAGCAGATGTAACGTTGGAGGTTTTCCCTCTGCTTCCTTTGAGGAGAATATTGTTTAAATATGACACTACAGTGACTGATGATCATGATTAAGACTGAGGGCTTCAGTATGAAAGAGGCATGCCAAACTAAGTGACTCACTAATGGAGCCTATCTCTCTCTGATGATGATTTCATTTGCAGGCCTAAACAGCTCCTGTACTGTGGTTGTGACAGTGCAGGACGAAAACAACAACCCACCCGTCTTCACTCCACACGAGGTACCTTTACACAGGCTGAAGAGGGGACTGACAGTGTGATTTTGGGTTTGGGGGATAGACGTGATTCAGGGCACTCATTGAAAATCTCTCTCTTATACAGTATATTAGATGTTTCTCTTCTGTTGGATGGCTGCTGTGTGAACTCTCCCTCCAGGTCACTGATTTGATTTCCCAGAGGGGAGCGAGATGGAGTGCTTTGAGGGGGATCCAAGCTTTAATCTCAGGCTTATACAAATGTAGGACCTTCATTTGAGCCAGTTTGCTACAGCAGGAAAGTAATCCTTCAGCAACAGAAAATGTGAATTATTATGTGGATTATAATTAATGGACCATTTTTCGTAAGGGAGAATCAAGTCAGAAATTTCAGAGAGGAAATGACAAACTTCAGAAGCATTTTCAAACCTCAAATACACTACATTTTACATTACATTTCCTGCATTGCTGGAAAGTTCTCCTACAACAGGGTGATCAAATGAGTATCCTACAACTTTAAAGATGGAAACATATTATTGTAGGGTTTATTTCTCATTGTGCTCCAAATGGACAATGTTCTCTGAGTTAATCTGAATAAGCCTCAGATGAGGCCTGTGAGAATCCTTTATTTATAGAATAGGCAAATCCACAGCGTCGCCATAAGACAGCTCTAAATGATATCCCTCACACATACAGCAGTCGGAACATTTCACATCTTTATAGAAAAATCATCGCACTGAGCAATATTTACTATTATGTCTGAGCTCACTGGTCCAAAAAAGCAGTTCTAGATGAAATATGAAATACTTGGTTAAAAGTGAAAAAATGCATCCCTTCTAGTACAGAAATGAACTGCGTTGCGACTCATAAGAAATGTCATTAGCTGCACAGTGTCGTCATCTCCTCTGGTACGGGGGGAGTGTCCCTGAAAGGGACCTTAGTCTTAACATAAACACTATTTTTGATCTATGAGAGCATCTTTGGGGACAGTCAGTGTTTCCAGCGGTCTTTTTCATAGTCGATCCTCATTAATAATGAAGTCACCGCTGAGGTCACAATGAGACAACATTGGATTAGCGATGGCCTCAAGGTATGCAGTATACGGGCCAAAGATAGACCATTTTCTCACATACTGTTCCAGAATGGAAAACAGTCTACACCCACACCTCCTGAATAATGCAGGAGACAGGATAGTTGTGAAAGATGTGGGAGCAAATCGCCATCTTAAAATGGGGACATGTGACAATGAAGCACAAAGCTGTTGTTGTCCTCACTGGTGCTAGACTAAGTCAATGTAAACCCGAACTGTGCTTGCTATGTTTAGATGCTCTCGGAGTGAGAGAAGGTACTGTTAAGATACAGGAGACATATTCATATTCTAGAGTTATTCCAGTGTCATCCAGTTTGTTCCTCATTGGGTTCAATCCATGCCAAAAGATTTACAGCCATTCTCATTATGGATTCTCTATGCACCTCAACAATGCTGGCGATCATTTTTTGAGTCGATGCCAGCCCCAGGCTCATATTCTCTCACTCTGGCACACACACACACACACACACACACACACACACACACACATACACACACACACACACACACACACACACACACACACACACACACACACACACACACACACACACACACACACACACACACACACACACACACAGAGAGGTGGAAAAAGCTCTTGAGTGGGTCACGCCAGAGTGCCCCTGCTTTTTCCAGCAACATGTGATCGGGTTTGTAGGGAGCTGGCAGGTGAGTGGTGAGACCCATGGTATCAGCGACCCTCTAGCTCAGGCAGGCAGATCAGAGACACAGCCATTTCAGTGGAGGGCCACAGTGAGTGGCTGATTAAAGGACTCCCAAGCAGAGAGATAGGAGGTGTGTGAATGAAGGTCAACAACACAGGGCCACAGGGGACATGCCTGCATAGACACACCAGACCTGGGTCAAATACATAACCTAGATTATGTCAAATATGTTCAAATATTTGAAATGCACTTGATATAGTTAGCTAGTTAGCCTGGAACAACGGAACCAATGGAGTCATCCTAAAAGTGCAAATTCCAAGCTAAATCAATATAATACTAAATTATACATTTTTAAAAATAAATCACATTTATTTTATAGTCCTTTTCAATAGTTGTCACACAGTGCTTTACAGATACCCAGCCTAAAAGCCCAGAGATAATTGTTTTATTTTTTTATTTTACCTTTATTTAACTAGGCAAGTCAGTTAAGAACAAATTCTTATTTACAATGACAGCCTACACTGGGCCAATTGGGCACCGCCCTATGGGACTCCCAATCACGGCCGGTTGTGACACAGCATCTGTAGTGACGCCTTAGACCATTGCGCCACTCGGGAGCCCAAAAGAAAGCTATGCAGATGCCCATGCTTCATTATCTTTTCCTTCTCCCTGTCCTCATCCCCCCTCCTCGCTCCCTTTCTCCTGTCACCTTTCTCTCTCCTTTCTCCCCTTCTCTCTTAGTACGGCCCCTTCCACCTGGCAGAGGATGCTCCTTTGGGAGCCACGGTAACGGCTGTGTCAGCATGGGATGCTGATGAGAGGGGAGGAGACAGCTGGCAGGTGAATTACAGGCTGGAGTCTGGCAACGAGGAGGAGGTGTTCATGCTGGTCACAGACAAGCAGACCAATGAAGTTTCCCTCATCCTCTCCAAGGTACGGCAATCTCCTTCATTCAACAGTCTCTATTCTCTCTTGTTCATTCACAAATAAGACACAACCCAAAGAGCCCTAGATGTCGATGAATAGGATGCATTTTAACATGATCTTAACATGGTAATAATATCTTCATAGAAATATGCAATATTGACTCTAATAATTATGCATTTCATTAAGTAACCATAAGGAAAATATACATGCATATTGAATCTTGCTTTGCATATCACTTTCTATGTCTCTTCATACACACACACACACACATGGGTATTTCAATGACACGTGTCCCAAAAATAAGCCATGACAAAAACAATAGTTTATCCCAAAATAATCTGAGCCCATCCCTGGGGTGTCTCTGGCTCGTCCCTGGTCTCCTGTAATCCCCTCCACCCTCCCAGCCCTGCCCCAGCACCGCCCTGCCTCAGCTATCTCCCCTGGCCTGGACATGAGGGCTTTGGAGACAAAGACGGAGTGTTTGTCATTGTTTGTGTCCCCATTCTCTGGAAGCGGGGCAACTACCTTCTACCTCTCTGTGGGAGTAGAGGAATGTTACCTATATTCCGCAGAGGTAAAACAGGTGTCTAAACTAATACAGGACTGGAGCACATTCCCTTTGCATTGTCTCTGATGAACCCTGCCATACAGTAATGATATGCTGTATAAGGTTCTGACATAGGCCTACTATAGCTCATTTTGAAGCACCACATACAGTGTATCCTTAGTGCAGCAGTTACAGGCTTAAAGCCAGCCAACGACCGTCCGTCTGGTAAAATAGCTTGTTAGTACATCAGAGCATGCTCACTAATATGTGATCTTGTGGCGGGACTGAGACAACCCAGAGGGTAGTCCCGTTGTCTCAATAACAGCAGCTTGCACAAACTCTAATGGAATAATTACACAGTGCCATTAGTCTGTAGAAAGCAATTACAGTTTACTCACTATAAACCACATAGGCAAGGCACCGCTAACTGAACACTAGCTAATCTGTCTCTCTGGTGCTGTGCAACAGTTGTTGTGAGAGCGTGAGGATAATAGCAAGGAGAATATTCAGCTCCTGCTGTGCTGTAGGCGGATGTGTCTGAGGTTGGGTATATCGTGCTAATCCATGTGACCGGATCAGGGAAAACTCCAGGCCTTTTACCAGACCCATGTCAAGCATGTGTTCTGTTGCAATGTCTCCTACGCGCATACATGCAGTACCTGCCGTCATGAATAGTGAATGAGAGAGGATGGCGTAAAAAAGTGTGTGGTCAGTCGCCTTGAGCTGGGTGGCAGGTGCACATAGCTGATTCAATCATTTTCAGTGGGAAGAATAGAGATTACAAATTAACACACACACACACATACCATACACACACACACGCACACACACACCCACACACTGGACTAATGCTTTGATCTTATTATGATCTTGCTATGAAAGAGGGGATCACAAGTAATCGTCTCCTTCTTTTTAAACCCATTGAGCTGGAAACTCTCATGCTTCAAGTGTCCCTATTTAACCTAGTGGGCCGCCCTCCACACAGCAACTTAAGGCCAGCAACAGCAGCTGAGGGGTGGTTGGATTCTTCTGGTTGTTGCCTGATACAAACCTGCACTTCACTTCCAGTCAACACCATTAGTCACTCCAACACTGAACAACATCTGTGTTTTCTCTCTAGCAACAGAGGTAGCTATTTGGGCCAGGCGACATGTTATTAGCAACAGCAATCACTTAATTTCACCCGAACGTAGACAACACAGGGGATACAATGACGGGCTGTGAACTCACAGAGTAAGCATAGCAACGGCTGTCCACTAACGGGATTCTCTGTCACAGGCAGGATTCATGTCAAGTGACACGTGAATCAAATGGCCCTCCCTGTCATTCCAGTTTGTTTTACAGTGGAAATAAAACTCCTCTCTGCCGGTAATTCAGCTTGTCTGACGGTAATATGCAGGTGACGGTATTATAGAGGACTTGTTTAGAGTCACTGTGCAGTGTTCCACAACCCTCTCCTTTCCAGTAGGATCAGCCTGTAAATCTGTGGAACACGTCGATTCCCAGCAGATATATACAAGCTCTTTCTGACCTCCTGTGTTTGCTCCATGAGCGTAATACAATCCCATGCCTGTGTTGGAGGGGGCGGTTCGATATGTTGCTCAGTCTAAATGAGCAGCCTGTGCGTCTCATGGAGTGCTGAAATGGCACATTCACAACACATTCACTGACTGCTTTGATGCTCTTTAGATTATGTCTGCTATTTTCTGGGAAATGTTAGTAAATCCCTCCCATGATTATTTTCCTGGTGTTCATTCTTGCACTGTAGAACACTGTGTTCCCATGTTTTACAACTATTCGAACACTACATGTATGTAAGTGCGTGCCCTTCCATATGAGCAGCATTTCTATGGCAACCTGTATGCATGCAGGTGCTGGACTTTGAGCGGGAGAGCGAGTACATCCTGGTCCTTAGTGCTCAAAACCCAGTGGCCCTGGTACGAGGGAGGTATGGCCCAGCGTCCACGGCAACCGTCTCCATCTATGTGGATGATATCAACGAGGGCCCCATCCTGTCCCAGAGCCACTACGAGGTCACCGTCAGAGAGGGGGAGGAGCCAGGACGGGTTATTGCCACTATTCGTGGATATGACCCAGACTCACACCCAATCAGGTGAAACATCGTTCATCAGAAATAATATAAAAATAAACATTAATTCACAGTTTAAAGGCATAGATCATTGTGTTATCCCACCCCGTTTTGTTTTTGTCCAGATACTCGCTCAGAGGAGACACAAAGAGGTATTTCTCCATTGGGAAGTACTCAGGTGAGCTGAAGACTGTCCAGGCCTTGGACAGAGAAGAAAACAGCACCTACACCATGGAGGTCATGGCTGAAGATGGACGTAAGATGGTTTTCTGAGAATAATGTCTACTTCTATATCTTTCCAGACAGAGGGTCCAGGGCAACTTAGACCTTGACCTTGTGTTTGCCCCAGAGGGTTTCAAATGTAATAATGCAAGGCTAAAACAATACTTACATTGAGAATTCAAGACCACACAGTATTCACTGTCAATGTAATAAGCAGGGAGTGAGTCATGCGAAGTGACAGCCAGTGTGTAGCTAGCTAACTGGTGGGTGTAGAGTGGGAAGTGAGGAGGGGGTGTATGTCGTATAGAAAACTCCAATCCAATCCTCCCCCACACTAGTTAAGCACGACTCAGAACAGAAGACAGACTTGCAGGGTCTGAGAGCTGCACACGGCACCTCTCCAATTACCCGCTGCCCTTATCCCTCGCATGCACTTATCACATCTAGTGAAAAATCTATTCAGACTGGTCCATAACCCACAGAATGGGGGCTCTGACTCACATCTTGAATCCACACCTATAGAGGTTAGAGAGGGCAGTGGTGTTAATTGGTGGAGGAGATCATGTATTATGTTAGTTGGATCGAAGTGTACAGGTATCAGAAACATTTTAAAATATGCTTTTAATGTCCCTCTGTGCTTGTCAAAGCAAGGCCAGCAGCACCCAATACGGTACAACACGAGGACTGTTGTTACCAATGATTCAGTGGGTACTAATGTTTATTAAAACTGTACTATTTGCCTCCCAGGGAACTCTTCTCTGTCAGCTTCAACACTGGTCACAGTCCATATCCTGGATGTGAATGACAACAGTCCGGTGTTGGTGGGAGACTACTCCTGGAAGTACCTATGTACCCCACGCTGGGAGGACCAGGCCTTGGTGCTGGCATCCCGGGACAGTGATGGTCCCCAGCACGGTGGCAGGCTCAACTTCTCCCTCCGCAGTGACGCCACTGTGCGCGGCAACTGGAAACTCACCCCCATCAATGGTCTGCCTCATCATCCAGATAAACTATCTTCTGTTTTTTCACTAACACATTTGTATTTTATCTTGACAAGCAGAAAGATCAACACACGCTCAAACCAGCCTCTTAGACCATCAGATATTTTAGTAACCAGTCCAGCAGTGGAAATTGTTGTGTATATTACCATGACAATACTGTAGGTGTGGTCACTGTAGTAGCGACATGGTGACCCAACGCTATGACATTGTAGGCTCGCACCATGCTGTAGGATGCAGGACCCAGGAAACATTAACCTCTCTGCAGGATCAATCCAGATCGAGGTATGGGATTGGTTGAGTCATGTCTGTGTAAGAACCACTACCAGACAGCTAAATGAAAGTACCAAATTAGGCCACTTATTCTATTTGAGTCGTCACGGTGACGTTAGACCTGACACTCTCATTGTGGTTACCCGTGTATAGGGTAACGTCATTGACGATAAAATGGTTTTCAAAATAGAAAGCATGTACATGGAATAATATTGGAAAGAGAACAATCCAGGGTGTTTTGCTACAGTGTGATGAACAGTGAATAGGATGTAATTCAGGGATCCATTCAGACCACCTGTTGATCCACAGACACGTGTAGAGGATTAGAGTGAGTGGCACTGAGACACTGACTGACAGTGGAAGTAAATTGCCCCCATCCTTTCTTCTGAGGCGCTCTGAATAGACAATGTCTCTAAATCACCTAATGGCCCTCTTCCTGTCGCTGTGCCTGTCTGTAATGTGTCAGGCTGACATACATTAATCAGGCGTGTCGACTCGGCTGTGCTGTCATAGTCTCTCTATTGTATCACCGTGACAACCTTTTCTCTTTAGTTTTTCTCTCTCGCCATTTCTCTCTGACGCGTTATTATTGGAAGCTGCGGAAGGCTGGCTATAATTATATTTCCCTTTTAATTTGTGTGATGTCACAGCTGGGGCCCGCCAGGCTGAAAGGCTAAGAGGCTAAAAGTGTATTTTTCCCAGCAGCACCCAGCAGCCGCAAGACTTGTCCCTAATAACACCTCCTGCAGACGTGCCGTGGCGCACCTATTTACCTCACCTTTGTGGCTCTTAGCCCTCCTCCCTGACAACTGGAGAGGCTGGAGAGAGTGACGGAGGTGTGACGCAGCCTCTGTCTTTGAGAAGCTCACATAGTCGGCTGTGCTGTGCTTGTCCTGAGAGGGTACCAGTAGATTCCACTGTTCCTGTCCACCACAGAACAGAAAGTCAGTCAATTCTAATTAGTCATAAATAGACACAGCAATGATTTACCTCTATATTTTCCATTATTCCTGGGCTGTGATAAAAGCAGGTCTATATTTTTTTTAAACTCTCACATACACTATTCCTGTCAATGGCATCAAAGAAATAAGAACCATTGAGGATGCGGCAGACCAAGGGCTCCTCTACTGTTTATGTCACTGACGCCGGTCGGTTGCAGCCTTACCTAACAAGATGATATACAGTGCATTCGGAAAGTATTCAGACCCCTTGACTTTTTCCACGTTATGTTACAGCCTTATTCTAAAATTTATTAAATCGTTTTCTCCCCCTCATCAATATACACAAAATACCCCATAATGACAAAGCAAAAACAGGTTTTTAGAAATATTTGCAAATGTATATATAAAAAAGAAGTTTATATCACATTTACATACAGTACCAGTCAAAAGTTTGGACACACCTACTCATTCAAGGGTTTTTCTTTATTTTTACTATTTTCTACATGGAAGAATAATAGTGAAGATATCTGTCATGTATTGTCATGTTGTGTGTTTCTGTCCTTTCCCTTCACCCTGTCTCCCTCTGCTGGTCGTTGTTAGGTTACCTTTTCTCCCCCTCTTTCCCCCAGCTGTGCCTTGTCTCCTCCTAACTACCCAGTCACCCCTTCTCCCACCTGTTCCCCTTTTCCCTCTGATTAGTCCCCTATATCTCTCTCTGTTTTTGTTCCTGTCCTTGTCGGATTCTTGTTTGTTGTGTTTCATGCCTGAACCAGACTATCGTCCTGTTTGCTGTAACCTTGTCCTGTCCTGTCGGAATCTGCCGGTCTATCTGAGCCTACCTACGTTTGGTTATTAAAGAAGCTCTGTTTAAGTTAGTTCGCTTTTGGGTCCTCATTCACTCACCGTAACAGAAGAATCCGACCAAGAATGGACCCAGCGACTTCGGATCCTCTCCACTCAGCCGTCGGGATCCAGGGAGCGATGCTAGGCAGACACGAGCAGGAATTGTCTGCTGCTCGACATGCCGTTGAGACCCTGGCCACCCAAGTCTCCAACCTCACAGAACAGGTTCACCATCTCCGCCTCGATCCACCGGCCACTTCCAGGGCTTTCGAATCTCCGGAGCCCAGAATCAATAACCCGCCGTGTTACTCTGGGGAGCCCACTGAATGCCGCTCGTTCCTCACCCAGTGTGATATTGTGTTTTCTCTCCAGCCCAACACTTACGCCAGGAGCACTGCTCGTGTCGCCTACGTCATATCTCTCCTTACTGGACGGGCTCGTGAGTGGGGCACGGCAATCTGGGAGGCAAGGGCTGAGTGTACTAACCAGTATCAGGACTTTAAGGAGGAGATGATACGGGTTTTTGATCGATCTGTTTTTGGGGAGGAGGCTTCCAGGGCCCTGTCTTCCCTATGTCAAGGCAATCGATCCATAACAGACTACTCTATTGAGTTTCGCACTCTTGCTGCCTCCAGTGGCTGGAACGAGCCGGCCTTGCTCGCTCGTCTTCTGGAGGGTCTCCGCGCAGAGGTAAAGGATGAGATTCTCTCCCGGGAGGTTCCTTCCAGCGTGGATTCCTTGATTGAACTCGCTATTCGCATTGAGCGACGGGTTGATCTTCGTCACCGAGCTCGTGGAAAGGAGCTCGCGCTCTCCGTTGCCCCCCTCTCCGCATCACTACCATCTTCCTCTGCCGGCTCGGGAGCTGAGCCTATGCAGCTGGGAGGTATCCGCATCTCGACTAAGGAGAGGGAACGGAGAATCACCAACCGCCTCTGTCTCTATTGCGGTTCTGCTGGTCATTTTGTCACTTCATGTCCAGTAAAAGCCAGAGCTCATCAGTAAGCGGAGGGCTACTGGTGAGCGCTACTACTCCTGTCTCTCCTTCAAGATCCTGCACTACCTTGTCGGTCCATCTACGCTGGACCGGTTCGTCAGCTTCCTGCAGTGCCTTAATAGACTCTGGGGCGGAGGGCTGTTTTATGGACGAGACCTGGGCTCGGGAACATGACATTCCTCTCAGACAGTTAAGGGAGTCCACGGCCTTGTTCGCCCTGGATGGTAGTCCTCTCCCCAGGATTCAGCGTGAGACGCTACCTTTAACCCTCACTGTTTCTGGTAATCATAGCGAAACCATTTCTTTTTTGATTTTTCGTTCACCTTTTACACCTGTTGTTTTGGGCCATCCCTGGCTAGTTTGTCATAATCCTTCCATTAATTGGTCTAGTAATTCTATCCTCTCCTGGAACTTCTCTTGTCATGTGAAATGTTTAATGTCTGCTATCCCTCCTGTTTCCTCTGTCTCTTCTTCACAGGAGGAGCCTGGTGATTTGACAGGGGTGCCGGAGGAATATCACGATCTGCGCACGGTGTTCAGTCGGTCCAGGGCCACCTCTCTTCCTCCACACCGGTCGTATGATTGTAGTATTGATCTCCTTCCGGGAACCACTCCCCCCCGGGGTAGACTATACTCTCTGTCGGCTCCCGAACGTAAGGCTCTCGAGGATTATTTGTCTGTAGCTCTTGACGCCGGTACCATAGTCCCCTCCTCCTCTCCCGCCGGAGCGGGGTTTTTTTTTGTCAAGAAGAAGGACGGGTCTCTGCGCCCCTGCATAGATTATCGAGGGCTGAATGACATAACAGTTAAGAATCGTTATCCGCTTCCTCTTATGTCTTCAGCCTTCGAGATCCTGCAGGGAGCCAGGTTTTTCACTAAGTTGGACCTTCGTAACGCTTACCATCTCGTGCGCATCAGGGAGGGGGACGAGTGGAAGACGGCGTTTAACACTCCGTTAGGGCACTTTGAATACCGGGTTCTTCCTTTCGGCCTCGCTAACGCTCCAGCTGTCTTTCAGGCATTAGTCAATGATGTCCTGAGAGACATGCTGAACATCTTTGTTTTCGTTTACCTTGACGATATCCTGATTTTTTCACCGTCACTCCAGATTCATCTTCAGCACGTTCGACGTGTCCTCCAGCGCCTTTTAGAGAATTGTCTTTTTGTGAAGGCTGAGAAGTGCACTTTTCATGCCTCCTCCGTCACATTTCTCGGTTCTGTTATTTCCGCTGAAGGCATTAAGATGGATCCCGCTAAGGTCCAAGCTGTCATTGATTGGCCCGCCCCTAAGTCACGCGTCGAGCTGCAGCGCTTTCTCGGCTTCGCGAACTTCTATCGTCGTTTCATCCGTAATTTCGGTCAGGTGGCAGCTCCTCTCACAGCCCTTACTTCTGTCAAGACGTGCTTTAAGTGGTCCGTTTCCGCCCAGGGAGCTTTTGATCTCCTCAAGAATCGTTTTACATCCGCTCCTATCCTTGTTACACCTGACGTCTCTAGACAGTTCGTTGTCGAGGTTGACGCGTCAGAGGTGGGCGTGGGAGCCATTCTTTCTCAGCGCTCCCTCTCTGACGACAAGGTCCACCCATGCGCGTATTTTTCTCATCGCCTGTCGCCGTCGGAACGTAACTATGATGTGGGAAACCGCGAACTGCTCGCCATCCGGTTAGCCCTAGGCGAATGGCGACAGTGGTTGGAGGGGGCGACTGTTCCTTTTGTCGTTTGGACTGACCATAGGAACCTTGAGTACATCCGTTCTGCCAAACGACTTAATGCGCGTCAGGCGCGTTGGGCGCTGTTTTTCGCTCGTTTCGAGTTCGTGATTTCTTATCGTCCGGGCTCTAAGAACACCAAGCCTGATGCTTTATCTCGTCTCTTCAGTTCTTCAGTAGCCTCCACTGACCCCGAGGGGATTCTCCCTGAGGGGCGTGTTGTCGGGTTGACTGTCTGGGGAATTGAGAGGCAGGTAAAGCAAGCGCTCACTCACACTCCGTCGCCGCGCGCTTGTCCTAGGAACCTTCTTTTCGTTCCCGTTCCTACTCGTCTGGCCGTTCTTCAGTGGGCTCACTCTGCCAAGTTAGCCGGCCACCCTGGCGTTCGGGGTACGCTTGCTTCCATTCGCCAGCGTTTTTGGTGGCCCACCCGGGAGCATGACACGCGTCGTTTCGTGGCTGCTTGTTCGGTCTGCGCGCAGACTAAGTCCGGTAACTCCCCTCCTGCCGGCCGTCTCAGGCCGCTTCCCATTCCCTCTCGACCGTGGTCTCACATCGCCTTAGATTTTGTCACCGGACTGCCTTCGTCAGCGGGGAAGACTGTTATTCTTACGGTTGTCGATAGGTTCTCTAAGGCGGCTCATTTCATTCCCCTTGCTAAGCTTCCTTCTGCTAAAGAGACGGCACAAATCATCATCGAGAATGTTTTCAGAATTCATGGCCTTCCGTCAGACGTCGTTTCGGACAGAGGTCCGCAATTCACGTCTCAATTTTGGAGGGAGTTTTGCCGTTTGATTGGGGCTTCCGTCAGTCTCTCTTCCGGCTTTCACCCCCAGTCTAACGGTCAAGCAGAACGGGCCAATCAGACTATTGGTCGCATCTTACGCAGTCTTTCTTTTCGCAACCCTGCGTCTTGGTCAGAACAGCTCCCCTGGGCAGAATACGCCCACAACTCGCTTCCTTCGTCTGCGACCAGGCTATCTCCTTTTCAGAGTAGCCTCGGGTACCAGCCTCCGCTGTTCTCATCTCAGTTCGCCGAGTCCAGCGTCCCCTCCGCTCAGGCTTTTGTCCAACGTTGCGAGCGCACCTGGAAGAGGGTCAGGTCTGCACTTTGCCGTTATAGGACGCAGACTGTGAGGGCTGCTAATAAGCGTAGAACTAAGAGTCCTAGATATTGTCGCGGTCAGAGAGTTTGGCTCTCCACTCAGAACCTTCCCCTTAAGACGGCTTCTCGCAAGTTGACCCCGCGGTTCATTGGTCCGTTCCGTATTTCTCGGGTCATTAATCCTGTCGCAGTTCGACTTCTTCTTCCGCGATACCTTCGTCGCGTCCACCCGGTCTTCCATGTCTCCTGTATTAAGCCCGTTCTTCGCGCCCCCGCTCGTCTTCCCCCCCCCCCCATCCTTGTCGAGGGCGCACCCATCTACAGGGTCCGCAGGATTTTGGACATGCGTCCTCGGGGCCGTGGTCACCAGTACCTCGTTGATTGGGAGGGGTACGGTCCTGAGGAGAGGAGTTGGGTTCCCTCTCGGGACGTGCTGGACCGTGCGCTGATCGAGGATTTCCTCCGTTGCCGCCAGGTTTCCTCCTCGAGTGCGCCAGGAGGCGCTCGGTGAGTGGGGGGGTACTGTCATGTATTGTCATGTTGTGTGTTTCTGTCCTTTCCCTTCACCCTGTCTCCCTCTGCTGGTCGTTGTTAGGTTACCTTTTCTCCCCCTCTTTCCCCCAGCTGTGCCTTGTCTCCTCCTAACTACCCAGTCACCCCTTCTCCCACCTGTTCCCCTTTTCCCTCTGATTAGTCCCCTATATCTCTCTCTGTTTTTGTTCCTGTCCTTGTCAGATTCTTGTTTGTTGTGTTTCATGCCTGAACCAGACTATCGTCCTGTTTGCTGTAACCTTGTCCTGTCCTGTCGGAATCTGCCGGTCTATCTGAGCCTACCTACGTTTGGTTATTAAAGAAGCTCTGTTTAAGTTAGTTCGCTTTTGGGTCCTCATTCACTCACCGTAACAATATCAAACACTTTGAAATAACACATATGGAATCATGTAGCAACCAAAAAGGTGTCAAACAAATCAAAATATATTTTATATTTGAGATTCTTCAAAGTAGCCACCCTTTGCCTTGACAACAGCTTTGCACACTTTTGGCATTCTCTCAAGGTTCCTCGCTCTCCTTTCTGCAAATCTGACTACGACTCCATTTTGTTGCTCCCAGCCTATAGACAGGAACTAAAACAGGAAACGCCCGTGCTCAGGTCTGTTCAACGCTGGTCCGACCAATCTGATTCCACGCTTCAAGATTGCTTCGATCACGTGGACTGGGATATATTCCCGGACGACATCGAACAACAACATTGATGTATACGCTGATTCGGTGAGCGAGTTTATTAGCAAGTGCATCAGTGATGTTGTACCAACCGCGACTATTAAAACCTTCCCCAACCAGAAACTGTGGATTGATGGCAGCATTCGTGCAAAACTGAAAGCGCGAACCATTGCTTTTAATCAGGGCAAGGAGACCGTAAACATGACAGAATACAACATTTGTAGCAATTCCCTCCCCAAGGCAATCAAACAAGCTAAGCGTCAGTATAGAGACAAAGTAGTCGCAATTCAACGGCTCAGACACGAGAGGAACATGGCAGGGTCTACAGTCAATCACAGACTACAAAAAGAAAACCAGCCCCGTTGCTCCCAGACAAACTAAACAACTTCTTCGCTTGCTTTGAGGACAATACAGTGCTACCGACACGACCCGCTACCAAAACCTGTGGACTCTCCTTCACCGCAGCCAACGTGAGTAAAACATTTAAACGTGTTAACCCTCGCAAGGCTGCTGTCCCAGACGGCATCCCTAACTGCGTCTTCAGAGCATGTGCAGACCAGTTGGCTGGTGTGTTTACGAACATATTCAATCAATCCCTATCCCAGTCGGCTGTTTCCACATGCTTCAAGAGGGCCACCATTGTTCCTGTTCCCAAGAAAGCTAAGGTAACTGAGCTAAATGACTATCCCCATAGCACTCACTTCCGTCATCATGAAGTGCTTTGAGAGACTAATCAAGGATCATATCACCTCCACCCTACCTGGCACCCTAGACCCACTCCAATTTGCTTACCACCTCAATGGGTCCACAGACGACACAATCACAATCACACTGCCCTAACCCATCTGGACAAGAGGAATACCTATGTAAGAATTCTGAGTTCATCGACTACAGCTCAGCATTTAACACCATAGTACCCTCCAAACTCGTCATTAAGCCCGAGACCCTGGGACTCGACCCTGCCCTGTACAACTGGGTCCTGGACTTTCTGACGGGCCGCCCCCAGGTGGTGAGGGTAGGAAACAACATCTCCACCCCGCTGATCCTCAACACCGGGGCCCCACAAGGGTGCATTCTCAGCCCTCTCCTGTACTCCCTGTTCACCCATGACTGTGTGGCCATGCACGCCTCCAACTCAATTGATCAAGTTTGCAGATGACACTACAGTGGTAGGCTTGATTACCAACAATGACGAGATGGCCTACACGGAGGAGGTGAGGGCCCTTGGAGTGTGGTGTCAGGAAAACAACCTCACACTCAACATCAACAAAACAAAGGAGATGATTGGGGACTTCAGGAAACAGCAGAGGGAGCACCCCCCTATCCACATCTGTGGGACAGTAGTGGAGAAGGTGGAAAGTTTTAAGTTCCTCGGCGTACACATCACTGACAAACTGAAGTGGTCCACCCACACAGACAGCGTGGTGAAGAAGGCGCCTCTTCAACCTCAGGAGGCTGAAGAAATTTGACTTGTCACAAAAACACTCACAAACTTTTACAGATGCACAATCGAGAGCATCCTGTCAGGCTGTATCACCGCCTGGTACAGCAACTGTAGTGATAATAGTAGAAGATAGAAGAAGATTAGAATGTCCTTTGTGTCTCTCCATCTCTTTCAGAACGGAGGCACATGAAGGGGAGCAGTGTCAGAGGCCAGCCAGGGGCTTTTGGACCCCCAGATAACAGCTAACAGTCTGATAGTAGACCCTCTGTTAAACATCGCTGTATTTTGGATTCATTCATAGATTAGATAAAGTATCAGTGCATTTGCACTAGAACCAACCTTCGTCACCCCTTGGCCACTGTGTTTGTTTTGCGTCACAGAGGGTCTACCGGACACAAGTGACAGGGTCCCTCACACATACAGGATGTGTATAATAAACCGACCTAGGTCTTTCCTCTATCCGAATAATGTTGATGTGGGCTGTTGATCATGCCAGTATTTTACACATGTTCACCAAAACCTAGTTAATCATTCAGCCATGGGTATTTACTGTATATTTAGCTGTGAATGGCATTACCAATGAATTGGCCTGTATCGCAGACTCTTTACTGAGAACAAGCAGATGTTTAAAAATATATTAGAGGTAATGTTTTTCATTCTTGCACAGGCTTTGGGGATTTTGGAATTTCCCTCTGATGTTTACTTTGCTTTTAGACGCTAGCCAAAATGGACAAAAGTTTCTGTGTACCGTCAGTTAAATTGGTCTTAAAAGTACACTGCATGACCAAAAGTATGTGGACACCTGCTCATCAAACATCTCATTCCAAAATCATGGGCATTGATATGGAGTTGGTCCCCCCTTTGCTGCTATAACAGCCTCCAGTTTTATTGGGAGGCTTTCCAATAGATGTTGGAACATTTCTGCGAGGACTAGCTTCCATTCTGCCACAAGAGCATTAGTGAGCATTAGTGAGCACTGATGTTGGGCGATTAGGCCTGGCTCGCAGTCGGTGTTCCAATTCATCCCAAAGGTGTTTGATGGGGTTGAGATCAGGGCTCTGTGCAGGCCAGTCAAGCTCTTCCACACCAATCTCGACAAACCATTTCTGTATGGACCTCGCTTTGTGCATTGTCATGTTGAAACAGGAAAGGGCCTTCCCCAAACTGTTGCCACAAAGTTGGAAGCACAGAATTGTCTAGATTGTCATTGTATGCTGTAGCATTAAGATTTCCCTTCACTGGTACTAAGGGGCCTAGCCCGAACCATGAAAAACAGCACCAGACCATTATTCCTCCTCCACCAAACTGTACAGTTGGCACTATGTATTGGGGCAGGTAGCGTTTTCCTGGCATCCGCCAAACCCAGATTCTTCCGTCGTACTGCCAGATGGTGAAGCGTGATTCATCACTCCAGAGAACGATGGAAAGCCATTTCATGAAGCTCCAGACGAACAGTTCTTGTGCTGACGTTGCTTCCAGAGGCAATTTGGAACACGGGAGTGAGTATTGCAACCGAGGACACAATAATAGATGTCCATTATTTGTCATCCATTCATTTCAGTAGAATATACATTTCTGTCAGCACCACCATTGTTCGCTCTGGTAGCTGTGCTGTTATTACAGTCATGTCGATGAACAATTGAACTATCAAAAGAAACATGCAGTGTTTACAATCAATGTCACTTCTGTCCTTTCCTTTCACGCTGGGATGTTGCAGCTGTTATTACTCTGTAATTAATGTCCTTTCTCTGAAAACAAATAGGAGTGGATTGGGCATATGCTGAGTCTGTGTTCATGTGTTTTCTCCTTGCCCTCCCACCCCTCAGAATATCCCCACAACTCAATCTGGTTGACAGCATCTGCTCTGTAAATAGAAAAGGACATCTCATAGATCCCTGTAGATTTGTTTCCTTGATGTTTGGCAGCATGTTGGAATAGAGTACTGGTCATCCTGAGACATTGTGTTCAGACTGACTCAGTCTCAGGCTAGGATGGGCCGCAGGTGCACCCTTTCCCCCTGTCGCAGCCTGGTCTCAGCCCAGTCTGCCTGCTGATACCCCCTCTACAGAGGACAGACAATTTGTACGCGTTATGCGCTACAGTACTCGGCGGTCCCATTCTGTGAGCTTGTGTGGCCTACCACATCGTGGCTGAGCTGTTGTTGCTCCTAGACGTTTCCACTTCACAATAACAGCACTTACATTTGACCTGGGGAGATCTAGCAGGGAAGAAATTTGATGAACTGTCTTGTTGGAAAGGTTGCATCCTATGACAGTGCCACATTGAAAGTCACTGAGCTCTTCAGGAAGGCCATTCTACTGCTAACGTTTGTGTATGGAGATTGCATGGCTGTGTGCTCAATGCTTTACACCAGTCAGCAACAGGTGTGGCTGAAATTGCAGAATCCACTAATTTGAAGGGGTGTCCACATACTTTTGGTAATATAGTGTATGATTCTTGGAAAAGTTATGTGAACAATTGTTTAATTTGACCAAGAATACGTACAGAAAATGTCAAAGTTATGGAGCCCAATAAACCTTTGTCATAAAGGTTTACCATAGGCTACCAATGTAATATCTGTCTTTCCTCAGACACCCATACCAACCTGTCCCTGAACATCCCATACCTGTCTCCTGAGGTCTACACGGTCCCCTTCACCATCTCTGACAGCAGCTCTCCTCCCAGGAGCACCTTCATCAACCTGCCAGGTGACACATATTGATACAGTTGAAGTCGGAAGTTTACATACACCTTAGCCAAATATATTTAAACTCAGTTTTTCACAATTCCTGACATTTAATCCTAGTAAAAATTCCCTGTTTTAGGTCAGTTAAGAATGTGAAATGTCAGAATAATAGTAGAGAATTATTTCTTTCAGCTTTTATTTCTTTCATCACATTCCCAGTGAGTCAGAAGTTTACATACACTCAATTAGTATTTGGTAGCATTGCCTTTAAGTTGTTAAACTTGGGTCAAACATTTCGGGTAGCCTTCCACAAGCTTCCTTGGCCCATTCCTCCTGACAGAGCTGGTGTAACTGAGTCAGGTTTGTAGGCCTCCTTGCTCGCACACGCTTTTTCAGTTCTGCCCACAAATGTTCTATAGGATTGGTTGAAAAATAAGTTTTAATGATTTCGACCTAAGTGTATGTAAACTTCTGACTTCAACAGTATGTGTTGAAGCAGAATATATTGCTCTACGAGGACATGTTTACAAAATGTGACACGTATAATTTCTCATGTATTACAACTGTAACTTTGATTTTGTCACAATAATAGATGGCCATTATTTGTCATCCATTCCTTTCAGTAGAATATACATTTCTGTCAGCACCACCATTGTTCTCTCTGGTAGCTGTGCTGTTATTACAGTCATGTCGATGAACAATTGAACTATCAAAAGAAACATGCAGTGTTTACAATCAATGTCACTTCTGGGCATTCCTTTCACACTGGGATGTTGCAGCTGTAATTACTCTGTAATTAATGTCTGTCCTTTCTCTGAAAACAAATAGGAGTGGGTTGGGCATACAGTATGCTGGGTCTGTGTTCATGTGTTTTCTCCTGGCCCTCCCACCCCTCAGAATATCTCCACAACTCAATCTGGTTGACAGCATCTGCTCTGGGGTGGCAGGGTAGACTAGTGGTTAGAGCGTTGGACTAGTAACTGAAAGTTTGCAAGATCGAATCCCGAGCTGACAAGGTAAAAATCTGTCGTTCTGCCCCTGAACAAGGCAGTTAACCCACTGTTCCTAGGCCATCATTGAAAATAAGAATTTGTTCTTAACTGACTTGCCTAGTTAAATAAAATAATCCCTGTAGATTTGAATGGCAGCATGTTGGAATAGAGTACTGGTCATCCTGAGACATTGTGTTCAGACTGACGCGGTCTCATGACAGGATGTACCGCAGGTGCATCTTCTCCCCCTGCCGCAGCCTGGTCTCTGCCTAGTGATCCCCCTATACAGCACACCGAAATGATTTAGTAAAACCCTGAGGCCTCAGGGGCATGGAGATGTTCTCTCCCTGTCATCGTGGTCTGCTCGGGGTATCTGTAATGTGTTTACGAGTGCTGAATATGTCCCCTTTGTGAGTTGCGTTGACTGTGTCTTAAATCACAGTGACGGTGTGCCCATGCAATGTGAGAGGAAACTGCAGGACCGCCGCTAAGCAGCTGCAAGGCATGCCAACCGTCCAGTCCACCGTCGGCATCCTACTGGGAACCTTGGGGGTCATAGGTAAGGGTAGCTGCTGTTTGACTGTAGACTGAACACCTTTAATTAAGCTACCAAGTTAAAATAGCCACGTCAATCAATCAATCAAATGTATTTCTAAAGCGTGTTTTACTTCAGAAACCGAGCCTGAAGTATAAGCAAAATGGACCTTTGTGTAATTTTGTGTCATGATGATCTGAGTTCACTTAGGATCTTTTTCAGGATCTTACATTTGAGTTAGTCATGGGCTATTTTAGTATGTTGGGCCTAATTTTATCTTTCTTATTTATCCCAGGAATCATTCTAATCGTTGTGTTTGTGAGGCTGTCCTACCAGAACCCCAAACCTCCGAGCAAAACCAACCAGGAGAGAGAACCCCTGAGGATCTCACTGTGAGGGTACTGCCTGCATATGTCTCCGACTTTGCCCATATGGACAGGGCCATGATAGTAGAGCAATGACATAGTGAGAATGTTTATTCAGTACTGTGCATAGTATTTACCTAGTGGGTAGTTCTTATATTGCGGTGGTATTTGGGCAGTGCATTTTTTTTATTTATAGTAAATGTATTTGGGTACATCTTCCCAGTATAAATCAACTAATGGCAGCTTAATGACTTTAAATCATTTTTACCATTATGATAACATTGTACCACCAGTAGGAGTACATTTTAGGTAAATTAGGATTTTCTGAAATGGAGGCCAAGTATACTAAAATCTAAGGTCATTAATAACCCTTTAAAGATCACTTACTAAAGTGATATGAGTAATAATTCTGCTCACAATGTAATTTTCCTTCATTTAAATAGAGCAACACCATGCAAGACTTTGGATTTAGACACATCAAATGATCAATGGAATCCTTAAATGTATGATATACTAAAAGGGTATGATTAGCTTGTAATTGTATTTAATAGACCATTCCCCCATTAACAGTTTGCCACTGGAGGGAATGCTCACTAGAGGGAAATACACTTGCGTGTTGTGGAACACACCTTCCAAGTTGCTCATTATTTTGCATAGAACGCATGCCTCTCGTTGATTATCCCTTACGTAATGAATGATTTTCGAGGCGGTAACACCAATGATATAAAACTGAGGGAAACGTTATATTAGTAAAACATACTTTTTTTTAATAGTCTACTGTTTTTATAGATCTTTACAATCTGTTTAATACTTTTGTTTACTTTCTAGCATTCAAAATAATAGATAGATATCTCTAAATCCCCCAAAACATGTCACAACAACCAGAGCCATAGAGTATACTGTATATAGCGAGAGTTTGGCCAATGTAATTTCTGTCTGAACGCGCTGAAAGAGACACTTTTTGCTCCATAGCCATTGCTAAGTGATAATCAACGCTTCCACGCTGTAATGTTTATTTCTGGTCGTTTTTAAAAACCTATGAAGATGTCCCGCGAAAGTGGAAAAATGCAATTTGTTGACACCACAACACAGTAGAGACTTGGATACACATTATTCAGAATGCTGATAATTAAAAAAACTTTGCTGCTCTGTTTTGCTTGTTTACAGACCCCTCATGAAAAAGTACTACTGAATTACTACACAAAACCTACTGATTTTACTACTTGATTGCTATTGAGATATGTAGTAAACCAGTAGTGATTTATGTAATAATTTAAGTAGTAATGAGTGATAAATTGGGACATTTTATGACTGGTGAACACAACATATTTCCTACTCAAATCACTACATAATTCTCCCTTAATGACTACTGTGTAACTACATAGCAGTTTCTAAATGTAGTTATATCATCAAACAATTATATATACATTTTGTATTTGTATTAAATTAATGACATATTAAATGACACATTTCCACTTTTATGTTAATCCATTTCAGGCCTTGTCTTCATTCAGCTTTGACTTAACTATCTTTAGATCCTGTTTTCTGTTGCAGCAACATTTCTCCACCACGTAACCTTTTAGAAAATACAGACAAGCAGAAGAGACAACCAATTATAAGCCATTACCAATCATCAGCTAACAGAGGTCACATAAAACAACACAGAAAAACATTTGGTGGTCTCTAGTCTTCTTATGTCAAAAGAGGTAAGTAGAATGGCTAAGTATACCAATATGAACATACCCAACATTTGCATACAAACACACATACTAATTAACTAGCATGACAAAAACAGAGGCTACATATCTACATTTCAATGTGGCTAGCAAACAACTAGGCTAAACTCAATACATCTCTATGACAATGGCTAACGGCTAATACCGTTTTGGCTAGCAATCTTGTTGATGTAGTAAAAAGCAATATAAATGGCTAAACAACAATATAAATGGCTAAAAACTCCACTTGATTGCTATAGACACACCTGTGTAGTAAAGCTGTAATGTTTAGACTACTTATTTATCAACATCAAGTAGTAAAAATGTATACCTGATTACTACTGGAAACACTACTGTTTTCCTACTGAATACTACAAAACTCTACTTGTGTATCTTGAGTAATGCATAATCTACATATTCACTACACACTCCCTACAAAACTCTACATAGTCACTACTGCACAAATAGGTTCTGTGTAGTAATTCAGTAGTACTTTGTCATGAGGGGTGGGTCATTTCATAGGGAATTGTCGGAGACGCTCTCGTAACCAAAATATCACCAAAATATTGTGAATAAAGGTGCCAACAAGTATTTTGTTGGACAATGTATATTATGTATAACATGCGTATCCCGTACATACGACTAAGAAAACTGGAAACCAACATGGCGTCCGTTCTAAAAACCTGGCTGAACTCTCAATATATGACACCGACTACAACTCTACTGGGTCACAACTGGGACAAGGCAATTTGCTAACCCTAAATATTTTCAAAAATGCATAAACATAAAGGCAGTATAAATGGCTTGTATTATATTTTATCATAGACAAAAACATGTTTGAAATGTAACTATTCGTCATTTGAAAGTGTTTTTGATGGTTTTAAATGCCACCGCAATTCAAGAACCACCCAAGTTGTAGACTTTTGGCATTGCTCATCTACAGCATTTATGAGACATTTGTTGCGTTTCAGTTATAGTATCTGTCATATTTTGTGACACACACAATACTCGCAATTACAATATTATCATTAATTAAGATTGCGTCATACTGCTATGCATTATAGGGATGTTACATTTAGTTATTTTAGCATTTTATCTATTTCAAATATTGACATGTAATGATTTGTAAGAATCAGTAGGTTTTTCCTGTTTAATGTTGATTTTAAACCTTGTAATTAAAATGCACGATGCCAAATTTAATCTATTCTTCGCACCATATCATTCCACTGATTACATTTCACATTGTAATAAAACTATTGAAAAGAGAAGCCTACTGTTCATTCACAATGCTTTTTAGAAGGCTTAACCACATCGAGGTTGATATATTGTTAAAGTAATCCCAGGTTTAATACCCTGTACGTAATAAAATGGCATAAAATAACAAAAATAGCTTCTTAGTAGAGCAATTTCTCAAGCAAGACTTTTGCTAGGACTGTCGGAGTGGTCTGAGTGGGGAGGGGATAACTGAAAAGTACTTATTATTGGCAGAGAGGTTCGGAATTCTCTTTCTTAATGGTCTATTAACTAATTAACCCACCAAAACAGGCTAAAATTGCAGGTGGTCTTTAAACCTCTAAGCTCTAGAAACCTCTAAAATGGCATTATCATAATTTTCACTATTTCACAGTATTATTCCAACCCTATAGTGTGGAAATGTATATAAAACACAGGATATCACATTTTTGAATGCACTGGGCCTTTAATCATTCCATCCCCTGTGGATCTATAATAACCCCCTCAAAATGGTTATACATGTAAAAGAACAGCCAGGGTTATCCAGAGAGCAGTCTTAATCCCATTTAGCAAGGTGCCTCCAATTTACAGGATGATGACAATAGCATAGGTGAACTTGATGACCTGACAAGGGTGCTGGGCTATAAATAGACCCGGGGGATGCCATAAATAGCCCAATGCTCAAGGTCCACTGAATGACGCCCAGCGGCAACCAACATAATTGTATACTAAAAAAGGAAAGATGTTTAGCCAAGTCGATGTATTATGGTTTTCTAATGGTGCACTTTCCCTTGGAGCAATTGGCCCAAGCTCCGTTGGCGGCCCTTAAAACAAAGACCAGCAGCCACATTATTCCCTGTCATGCATCTGGTTTATGTGGACGCTGAGACAATAGCTATTCATGTATACATCTGTGTGCAGGTCAGCAGATGGGTTAGCGATATAATCTCCCAAGCAGGGTTAATGGGCTGTGGTGTATCAAAGCAGAAAGGAGTTCACAGGCACTCTGCTCAGCCGTGTTCCACAATGCTCCACAGGCGTACTAGGCTGTACTAGGAAAAACACAATAACAACAACAACAGGAAAGCACTAAGACGTTTGAAAATAACATTTCAATCCAGTGTACCATATATAGAACAGGTAGGCAAGATGCTCCTCCATGTTGTCTTCTAATAGTAGCCAACAGTAGTACATGTGCATGGAATCATACACAAGGGAATTACACTGGAACGAATACACACGTGACCCAGCTAAAAACAGCATATGCTTACATACTTCGGAATCAGAATAACCGCAAAAGCCCTGTAGAAGAGGCCCAGCAAGCCTGCTTTTGACATAGGGTCAAGCATTAGTATGGCTGTGAGGGACTGTTGCTCTATTATTAGCCTCTCTGTGCCCATATTCTGCGTCTCTGTGGACCAGAGTGGTTCAGCTGGCTATGGGACAGGGACATGTATGAAGGAGACGTTTAAAAAATATAGTTTTTTTAATAGCTACTATCTCGTCTCATCGCTACAACTCCCGTATGGGCTCGGGAGAGACGAAGGTCGAGAGTCATGCGTCCTCTGAAACACAACCCAACCTAGCTGCACTGCTTCTTAACACAGCGCACATCCAACCCGGAAGCCAGCCGCACCAATGTGTCGGAGGAAACACCGTGCCCCTAGCGACCTGGTCAGCGTGCACTGCGCCCGGCCCGCCACAGGAGTCACTAGTCCGCGATGAGACAAGGATATCCCTACCGGCCAAACCCTCCCTAACCCGGACGACGCTAGGCCAATTGTGCGTCACCCCATGGACCACCCAGTCGCGGCCGGCTGCGACAGAGCCTGGGCTCGAACCCAGAGTCTCTGGTGGCACAGCTAGCACTGCGATGCAGTGCCCTAGACCACTGCACCATCCAGGAGGCCGAAGGAGACGTTTTTTGACGTGTCAACGCCAACTGGCTCAAGGAAAATGAGAGGTAATATGGATGCTTTGTGACTTTGCTTGCATTCTGTACTGTTTCCATTGCTGGGTCACTTAACATTGTGGTATGTCCCCCCCTCCCATTTTAAAAAGTATATTTTGAATTCTCTCAGTGAGCAATTTGACTTTGGTCAAACATGATAATGTGAGCATCTGTAAAGGGGGTTATTTGTATTTCAGCAGCATGTAGGAAAGCTCAGTGCTCAACTTGGGCAGGAGCTCACCAGAGGTGAGTACCGGCACCTCAAATGTTCTACTGCTTGAACTCCTGTTCCTCTTATAGAATATTATCTCAAAGGTATTGTGGAGCTCCTGCACCTAAATATAAACAGTACCGTAAACCAAAATGAGTCCCGGAACCTATTTTAGTCCAAGTCAAGCACTGGGAGAGTTTGACATCATAGTACCATTATAGAACCTAACAAGTGTTCCTGAGATAGTTTAAAAGCTGCCATACTGAATGTTTCGTTAGGGAATCCCTGGGGTACCTCTGCTTGGCTTTACCTCTGCCGTGAGTGGGGGACCCACTTCTACTGTCTATCTGTTGCCCTGTTCAGTTGGTAAGAGCAGGAAGTGAATGACCTTAAAGTGATGCCATGCCAGCCTTGGCAGCAGCGTGAAAATTAGCTGCTCTCACCACTGCCAATTCGGACAAAACTCTGGGCAGATAGAAAGTTACACACTTGGAAGGAATTTACCATCACCGCCGCCAACGCCTATTTATAAACCCACTTATTCTCTCAGAAAGAGAGGGCCGCTGCCTTGATTAATTTAATAGGGCTTTGGCCACTTAGCCCCCTCTCCACCTACCTCCCCTGCACCGGCCTGTTTACAACGGGCAAGATTACAGAAGTCGACTGAAGGTTAGAAGACAGAATGTGAAAAGCCTTTCTCTCTCTACCAGGAAACCTGTAATTTCCCTGATCTGATGGATATTTAATCATATCGAGTATTTCTATCTCCCGTGGGTTTGGGAAAGGGACCATTTTGGGGTTGTGATTAGGGTCTGCTCTGCGACACACAGAATACGTCTGCAGAAAATAACTACTCTCCTTCAAATGTGTCTGCGTTTTATTAGTCTCATTTGAACCAAATTCAAAATAAGAAACATGAAATCAAGAAACAGGGTGTCTGAATTTAGCATTTTGATTACAACATGATTGGATTCGCTGACTATATTAACACCTAGTTATAATTTATCCTCTTCTTATGCCTATTAGTGTCTTACCTATGAAAAGCCCTGACTATTCAAGGTCTTTCCAGATTAACTTGTAAACACTCAGTGACAGGAAACATTGAAAAAGTTACTGAGGTATTGGATTGCATGACAGTGAACCTCATGCTCCAGCTGGCTGCCTCTGCTCTCCGGTTAGCCTAACTGTTGTTGTGCTGCATGGAACTATATCCAACATATCCAGCTGTCCCCAGCTGCTCCTCATGACGTCATAGCCTTCCCAGAAACAGAAAGGCATGGTTTGGCTCCAATAAGGTCCAATTTAGTAACAGAAACGGATTCTGCCTAAGGGGGCTGGCACTGGCACGGGAGGGGTTTATTCCAGAATCCGGGTCGCTGTCCTGCCCTCACACAACAATATCAAACAGTAGCCTAAAACCATTGCTATCACCACTATTGAAGAAAACGACATGCAAAAGAATGTATACTACAAGAATATGTACACTCCAAATTATGAATTTGTATTTCAGAATGATTTTACAGTCATTTCCACGGTGCCTGTTCACGTAACATTGCATCTGACATTTGCATTGTGCTACAGCAGAGCAAGGTCATCACTTCATCAAAGCACAGAGGTGTATAAGTAGGCAGCTAAAGAAAAGGCACTCTCCAGTCTCCAGACCCACTTTAGGCATTATTTGCCAAGCAACAGAGAAGGAGCAGGAAGTCCTTTGAAAAGAGTGAAGTACATTACTGCCCGTTAGACCGCTGAAGAACACTTAGGAACAGCTTGTACGAACTTTATGTCTGAGTCCGTCTGATTTCTTTTCACTCTTTTTGTATGAAAAATAACCCATTTGGAGGTTTGTTTCTGTAAGTAAGCAACAGGTTGGACCAGGTCTGTGCGTCACTCATGCTATCTGCGGGATGGCGATGCGGCGGACGAGATGTGGATGGTGCTCTTGATTCATTTGGACCTTGAAGCCTTGTGACTTGTGACGTAGTACAGGATAATTCACAGAGAGGCACAGACGTTTAAATTCATATAGCAGATAATGGGCTCTGCATCTTCCCTATCAAAGTAGTGTTCCAGGCGTGGGCTATGGAATAGACCTTTGTGTAATTGCATTAAGGCAGTCAGTATTGGTCACCCTGTGAGAATGCTACTGCTTTGCTTTGCTAATACAATTAGCTTAGCTTTTGGTCTAGCACTTCTTATTGTACTCAGACGAATAGTAGATTATGGCAAAAGCCACTGTGATGGGCTACAACAACATGTCACAACATACAATATAATGTCGTGATAGGTAAAAGGTTACAGACAATCGTGATCTATAATTATTTTCAGTGAAGTAAGTGGGATGAATACATGGAGAGCGTTTTGGTTAGTTGTTTGATTATTGTAACCCTCCTGAAGATCCCATAATGCCTCCATTGTATGCCATGACAATCATTTGTTCTCCTCAGTCAACTACTACATAATGCCATGAAGAGTATCATTCATATTTTTTCTTTGAAATCAGGCCGCTCATTTGTGACATTTTCACTTCACAAAAGAGCGGCGTGATTACATGGCAGGGAGGGAAGAAAGTAGGCCTACCCGTGTGATTCACAGCTAGGTGGAGAGATAAGAGGAGAGGAGTGGAGGACTGTGGAGAGAGGGAAGGTTGTTCAGGGACAATGGTTTCATTAAATCACATGGCTCTCATTAGGATGGGGACATTGTGAGCTAAGCAGCTTTCTTTGGGAAGCCATAACAATGCTCTGAATGGGTGCTATGAAAAGAATCAGGAGCATGAGAAGGGACCTCAGCATGGCTGGCTTTTGCCGGCATGTCCAACACATACCGCATACAGTACAACATGCAGTATGTGTATGTCTGTAATTTAGTGATCTCTGCACCCAGACCCGTATTGCATGTGCGTTGGTCTGGCCATCTGCTCAATGTTGCGTCTGTCAAGAAAGAATCGTAATTTAGTGAGACAATCCCCCAGTAAAACAGAGAATCCATTTTAGATTACTCCCTGCTCCTATAGTAACAGACAGAGGTTTGGACACTAGAAAGGAAAGCAGTCAGTGCAATTCATCATAATGAGAGCACGCTGTGGGAACACAACACATGTGACTGTGCACTATCACTCATTAAATGCTGCACTCTGCATGGCCTGCTGCTGTTCTTTTAAAACACTGAACAAAACCTAGAATTGTCCCACAATACTCATAATGTTTTTTGTTTCCAATTATGAATAACCATGTTAATTACATTCTTAGTTTTATTATTATTATATATATATTTTACATATTATTCCCATGTAAGTGCCTACCATGACCCAAATGACCAATTTGTCACCGTCATCGATAATTGCCTAGAACAAAACACAGCACATAAATTGATTTCAAGCACTACAAACACCCTGGACAGTCACTTGCTGCCTACACAACCTGCCTACACAAACCCCTCTCTCCTACTCCCACACGTACTCCTTTGCAGTACACTGTCACACACAGAGTCAGCCTCCACAGTCACTCACATCTCCTCTCAAGGTTTACTGACGGCTCAACTCAGCTCAGCCACACTACAAAAGAGCAAAAGTTGCTCATTTTATCCAACATGGCCGCCCACTCTTCCCAGCACTTCCAGCTCACTCGTTCATTATGTGATAGTACAAGAGTAACACCTGAGCTAAGCTGCTCCACAGTCACACTGACACAGTAGTATCCCACACTATTCGCCCACTGTCTGAGTCTGTGGAGTGTGTAGTGCCCACCAGTGGAGTGCCAATGTGTAAGATCACAAGGAGAAGCAGCCTTGAGCTGTGTGGGATGTGATGCTTTGTCTCTGTGTGGGCAATTCCACTCAGGCAGAGGCACAGGCAGTCTGTATGATATTTCAACTCCTACTACAAGGGATATTCAAGATAGGCCAGGCATAAGGCTTCAAGGTTCATATTGATCAGCACCTTACTATGCATGCAATCAATGTATACACTTCAAACTACAGTACGCCTGGCTACATGAATATGATGTTGCTTGATATCATCATAATGGGAGCTATAGTAGGTCGGTCTATTTTAAATCAAAACAATGAAGCCAACAGAGAAGAGAGCATTTTGACCGACTAAAGAAGATTAGAGGCAAAGCAGACAGCGAAGACTCTCCCTTACTCATCTGTTTGTTTTGGGATATGAGCGAGAGAGAGAACCTAGTAGCGTCATTTGAAATGACAAATGCAGATCTTGAACTCACTTTTTCCATTTACACGAGCCCCCTCTTTAAACTCATCGAACCCCTCACCCTCTCTCCAACAGATCTTTCATTTGAAAGACCAAGCTTCACAGTACCTCTCACAGTGAGGGGACTATCAGTGGTTTTAATCTCACGGCTCTGTCCCAGTAACAACAGAAGCACAGATAGCTCCCTTAAAAGTTGAGCCTGGCAGTTGTGAAGGCTGCCGCTGCTCAGATCTCCTTCAAATCTTTCTCCCTTTCCTCTGCTATGCTGGTCCTGACAGAAGCTCTCCCTTCACAGAGCCCTATGGGCCACAGTCTGTGCAAATCAAAAAACAAAATGGCCAAATGCATTGATAAATACAGGGATGATCACACGCACAGACAGATGTTGACAGAGGTGGATGTACTATACATTACTATAATGAAGGCTTTTAAAACAATTGAAGAGCAGATGGACCAATAATGAAAAGAACAAAATCAAAACAGAGACAAAACAGCGCTTTAAGGTCACACAAACTAAAACTATTACAAAGAGCGAGATGTCACCTAGAGTATCCAATGTCGTGTCACAAGTCCACAAAGCTGCTTTGTTTTAAATGTTAGTCACATTGAGATTTCCATCTCTTTTTCAAGTGAGCCCCAGCCAAGAGAGCAGCATACATGTATTGACACAATAGATACAACACATACAACTTAACAACTAATGGAAGTTAAAACAGTGCCAAGTACATAAGAGAGCTTAAAAGAGCAGGTTTGAAAACACGTGCAGTCAGTAGTCGTCCAATTCAGGATTTAAAAACATCAATCAGAATAAAATTATCTCATTTTAAGTCCTTCTGCAAAGTGTTCCAATAGGATGGGGCAGCAAAGCGCAAAGCACTCTTAAAGCCTGTCATATGGTTCCCAGTCTAAACATTTCGCGCATATATTATGATGACATTTTGTGACGTTTTTGTTCGTTTTGGTATTCGGCAGTTTTTTTTTTTACGGTTGTTCCCCCACACAAAACATTTTATTGATGCGTTGGAGTTCAGTAGCCGAAGTCTACGCCCCCATCATCGGTGATTGGCCAACAGTACTACTCTTAGTAGGAGTGGGAACAATGGATAGGATTCTTCAATTAAGTGTTTGTGGTCATTCACCGAGAGACAACTAAATGCTGCACCAAACATTTTAGTTAGATGTAAAATTACATGACTAGGACCTCCTTTGCTACAATGTCCAACTTAATTTCAGATTTCTATATTGATCTAAGATCCATTCTGTCTATTTTGAGGATGTTTTACTGGGTATGTTGTTGCTACAGCGTCTCAGGAGGCACACACAGTAATATTGCCGATGTTTTAATGTTTTTAAGTTAGTATGCGAGGCACAGACATTCGCTTCGCCTAGCCGAGTTCTGCTAGGAGCAAACCGAACCTAGAATACAGGCGCCTTTACAGTTCTGTGATCTCAGACAGTATTGTCCATGATCCTGTAGGGTAAAGTGCTTAAATATTTTGGCAGCTGCACTAAGATGGCACACATTGTTGTATACATTGTTGTAACATGTATACAGTTGAAGTTGGAAGTTTACATACACCTTAGCCAAATACATTTAAATTTAGTTTTTCACAATTCCTGACATTTAGTCCTAGTGAAAATTCCCTGTCTTGGGTCAGTTAGGATCACCACTTTATTTTAAGAATATGAAATGTCAGAATAATAGTAGAGAGAATGATTCATTTCAGCTTGTATTTCTTTCATCACATTCCCAGTGGGTCAGAAGTTGACATACACTCAATTAGTATTTGGTAGCATTGCCTTTAAATTGTTTAACTTGGGTCAAACGTTTCAGGTAGCCTTCCACAAGCTTCCCACAATAAGTTGGGTGAATTTAGACCCATTTCTCCTGACAGCGCTGGTGTAACTAAGTCAGGTTTGTAGGCCTCCTTGCTCACACACACTTTTTTAGTTCTGCCCATAAATTTTCTTTAGGATTGAGGTCAGGGCTTTGTGATGGCCACTCCAATACCTTGACTTTGTTTTCCTTAAAAACTTCTTAGGGCTGAGATCCCGCTAATGGGATCAATATTTATTTATTTATTTAACCTTTATTTAACCAGGAAGGGCTCATTGAGATTAAAATCTATTTTTCAAGAGCGCCCAGACCAAGATAGGCAGCACCAAGTCATTACAAAAAAATTACAGACAGACAACATGAAAAACGACAAGTAATCTAGTAAAAACCATTGAATTCACAAGAGTGTAAAATAGCAAATTAAAAACATTGACAGGTCAGGGAATCAGCCTCAAAATCCTTCATCAGTGATTTAAAAACACCAATCGGGACAAGTTCTTCCAGTTTAAAAGTATTTTGTAAGGTGTTCCACAACGATGGCGCAGAGTAAATAAAAGCCCTTTTACCAAATTCAGTTTGGACATTTGGAACAGTTAGCAGGATAAAGTCCAGCGAACGAAGAGAGTACCCACCACATTTCTGAACAATAAAAATGCACAAATAAAAAGGTAGTAAACCCAAAATGGCTTTGTAAATAAAAGTATACCAGTGACTGAGCCTATGAGTGACTAGAGAAGGCCAGCCAACCCTGGTATACAAAGTGCAGTGGTGCGTAAAGGTTTTGCATTTTAAAATAAATCTCAATGTGCCATGGTAAAGAGTGTCAATTGATCTCAAACACTGAGCGGAAGCATTCATATATAAATTATCCCCATAGTCTAGTAAAGGCATAAATGTAGCTGGTTTCAAAAGAAAAACAGGCCTTATTCCTAAAATAAAATCCCAATTTCAGCTTCAATGTTTTTGTAAATTGTTGAATATGCAATTTAAAAGAGAGGCCGTCATCAATTAAAATTCCAAGATATTTATATGAGGTTACAACCTCAATCTCCTTGCCCTGACAGGTAGTAATAGGTGAAAGGTTCAGAGGTCTATTTCTTGCATTTGAAAACACCATTAGTTTAGTTTTGTCAGTATTGAGCATAAGCTTCAATTGACACAAGGTATGTTGAACAGCATAAAAAGCAGTTTGCATGTTCTGGAAAGCTTTTGTAAGAGACGAGGCACAACAGTAAATAACAGTATCATCAGCATAAAAATGAAGTTGTGCATTTTGGACATTTTTGTCTAAATCATTTATATAAATAGTGAATAAGAGAGGACCAAATACAAAGCCTTGGGGCACACCATTAAAGACAGACAATTTAACAGACATAAGCCCATCAAATTGAGTGCACTGAGTTTTATCAGACAGATAGTTAGCAAACCATGCAACTGCATGCTCTGAAAGACCTACACTCGACAATCTCTGCCTTAGTATAGCATGATCAACTGTATCAAAAGCCTTAGAGAGATCAATAAAAAGTGAGACACAGTGCTGTTTTTTGTCAATGGCTTCAGTGATATCATTTAAAACCTTCATGGCTGCTGTAATTGTGCTATGCTTCTTCCTGAAGCCCGATTGGTACATTGATAAAATAGAGTTAGTAAATAAAAACTCTTTTAGCTGTTCACTTACAAGGGTTTCAATTATTTTCACCAGGAGTGACAGCTTTGAGATTGGCCTATAATTATTTTAAAAAGTTGGATCTCCCTCTTTTAAAAGTGGTAGGACAAATGCTGATTTCCAGATCTTTGGAATGTCATTACATTCCAGGGATAGATTGAACAGAGATGTAAGTGGTTCAGCTATGAAATCAGCAGGGATCCAAAATATCAGGACCTGCAGGCTTTCTCTGATCTAAGGATTTCAGGGCTTTATGTACCACCTGCACTGAGAATGGCAAAAAGCTAAAAGTTTGACCAGCTCTCACTGGTTCATCCACACAGGGTTGTACAGAGACAGAGGACACTGAATCAAACAGCCTACCAGATGATACAAAGTGCTCATTGAAACAATTCAGCATTTCAGTTTTGTCATATATAGCAAAAGAGTCCTTCAAAACACATGACGGTAATTCATTAACATTACTGTTACCAGACATAGACTTAATAGCCTTCCAAAACTTTCTAGGGTCATTCAGGTTATCAGTGGTAACAGATATAAAATATTCAGACTTGACCTTCCTTCCCAGGCTAGATTACGGTCGTGAATAGAACAAAACAGCTCAGAAGAAAACCATGGATTATCCCGCCCTTTAACCCTGAACCTGCGGAATGGGGCATGTTTGTTTACTATTTGGGAAAAACCATCATGAAAGAATTTCCAGGCAGTTTCCACATCAGGGATAAGCTCAATCTGCTCCAGTCAAAATAAAACAAATCATGAAAGAAAGCAGGCTCATTAAAACACTTCAAATTTCTCTTACGAATAAAACGTGGGTTTGTCTTTGGAACCTTAGTATTTCTAACAGCAACAACAGCACAATGGTCACTTAAATCATTACAAAAAACACCAACCGCAGAATATTTATGTGGAACATTTGTCAATATCTGTAACGCTCGTCGTTGGGAGATAGAGAGGAGGACCAAGGTGCAGTGTGGTAAGTATTCTTATTCTCTTTTAATGAAAACGAATACTCCAACAAAAACAACAAGACACGAGAACGAAACGAAAACAGTCCTGAACGGTGAAATACAGAACAGAAAATAAACACCCACGAACACAAGTGGGAAAAGGCTACCTAAGTATGATTCTCAATCAGAGACAACTAACGACACCTGCCTCTGATTGAGAACCATACCAGGCCAAACGCAAACACAACATAGAAAACGGAACATAGACCACCCACCCAACTCATGCCCTGACCATACTAAAACAAAGACATAACAAAAGAACTAAGGTCAGAACGTGACAATATCAAATCAATCAGGGTAGATTTATCTGGGCATTTAAGATTTGGGCGAGTGGGTGAGTTAATCAACTGGGTAAGATTCATAGAATTACAAAACATTTTTAAATCATCAGACACCGGCTTTAACCAACACCAGTTGAGATCACCAATCAAGATCATTTCCCTGTAAAGAAGTTTAGACATAAGGTGCGTCAAAGAAGAAAATGCATCACCGAGAGCAGAGGGGGGTCTATAACAGCCAATCACAGTTATAGAGAGGCCCTTTGAAACCTCAATATTCAAAGCAAGAAATTCCAACTGTTTACAAATAGTTTCAGACTTTGCCACACTTACATGGAATTTAGATTTGACATATATAGCCACACCCCCACCTTTCTTAACCCGATCAGTGCGATAAACCACTGAAATATCCTTATCAAAAACAGACTTGCTGGCCTCCCGGGTGGCGTAGTGGTTAAGGGTGCTGTACTGCAGCGCCAGCTGTGCCACCAGAGACTCTGGGTTCACGCCCAGGTTCTGTCATAACAGAGCCTAGCGTTCTCTGGGTTAGGGAGGGTTTGGCCAGTAGGGATATCCTTGTTTCATTGTGCACCAGGGACTCCTGTGGCGAGCTGGGCGCAGTGCGTGCTAACAAGGTTGCCAGGTGCACGGTGTTTCCTCCGACACATTGGGTTGGATGCGTGCTGTGTTAAGAAGCAGTGCGGCTTGGTTGGATTGTGTATTGGAGGATGCATGACTTTCAACCTTCGTCTCTCTCAAGCCCATACGGGAGTTGTAGCGATGAGACAAGCTACTAAACAATTGGATACCACAAAAAAGGGGTAAAATACACACTTAATTACATCAGCATCAGTTGATTTAGCCCAAATCCTGACCCAATCAATTTTTGACAACAGGCTGCGTACATTTACCTGACATCAACAAAAGAAGACTATCTAGGCACCTCTGTTTAATAACCTTGCACGGCTTCTCTCTTTTAAGAGACCTACTGCAAGCGAATTCTACAAGTGAGTTTCCAGACAATACAAAACAGTCATTTAAAACCATTAGACTTTGGTAGTGACACAAATTCGTACTGTTCACATCATGCCACAATACATCGGCCCTTGGACGAGTGGACCGAGTGAAAAAGAGCGAGTTCCTGCAGACATAATGTCCAATGGATGGGAGAGCACATTGTCAAATGTACTCACCCAGCGACAATGTTCATTTTCTCCAGAGTCCAGTAAAGTCAGTGCACAAAGCAATACCACGAAAACTGTAATTTTCTCTGACAAAAAAAAAAAAAAAAAAAAAATTAGAGGCCAACGAAGGTAAGGGGAGAGAGAGACAGCGTGTATGTATGAGTCTAAATGTGAGTGTTTGCGCGTGTGAGTAGATTGGGTGTTGAGGTCGATAGAGAGAACATTGAGATTGTTGAGCTGCCACTGGCAGCCAGGCAAAGAGCAAAAAGGAGCAGCTTGGACAAGACACTCCGCAGAAGAAGGAGGAACTCAGGCCAGCCAGAGATAGGGTTAATTTGGTCAACTTCAAGTAATGAAGTGCCGTGTTGAGGAGGACCCGTGATCTTTACACCAGCAAAAACAAAATAACGAAGTTACGCAACCATAAATAAATAGGTTATTAGTAGGTTAAAATGTACTAGTCACCGACAAACGACTTGACATGCTGCCATCTTGGATTTGAAGTTGACAACAGCCAATGAAAGTGCAGGGCGCCAAATTCAAAACAACAGAAATCCCATAACTAAAATTCCTCAAACATAGAAGTATTTCACATCCTTTTTAAGATACACTTCTTGTTAATCCCACCACAGTGTCCGATTTCAAATAGGCTTTACGGCGAAAGCACCACAAATGATTATGTTAGGTCAGTGCCAAGTCACAGAAAAACACAGCCAATTTTTCAGCCAAAGAGAGGAGTCACAAAAATCAGAAATAGAGATTAATTAATCACTAACCTTTGATGATCTTCATCAGATGACACTCATAGGACTTCATGTTACACAATACATGTATGTTTTTATTTTATTTTAAATACTTTGTTGTTATTGTAGGAACACAAAGAAAGTACAAATAAAGTAAAATAAAAGAACAACAAAAAAAGATCTGGCAGTTACTTCATATCTTCATCATCATATCATCATTAGAGTTCCATTAACATCTTTGAATTAGACCTTTTCCAAGTACAAACCCCATTTTTCCCAGTATTCTTGACCTCTCTCCTGTTGAGTTCTTAAAGCAAAGGTCATACGCTCCATGTGGTGTATTTCTTCTACAATGTCTATCCATTGTGTCACTGTGGGAGGGTCTTATAGCCATTTCCTAGTGATAGCCTTTTTACTGGCTGCCAGTAGGACCTTCAAGAGGTACTTTTCTCTATTGTGTAAGTTATCAGGTATTTCACCCATGTACAAAGAAATTAATGTTTGTTCTATGTCAAATCCCATTATTTTTCCAATGTTAGATCTTATTTCTCCCCAGTAAGTTTCGATTGCGGGGCAAGTCCAAAAGATATGAGAGTAGACCGCATTCTCTCCAACAAGGGTGTAGTGAGCCAGTCTGTTTTCATTTCAGTTTAGGTGTTATGAAGAAACGTATAACATTCTTCCAACAGAATTCTCTCCATGACCTTGAGTTGGTGGAGCTTTGTTGAGTCTCTAATAGGTTCAACCATGTTTCATCAGTTATTTCAATGTTAAGTTCCTCCTCCCATTTCTTTTTAATATAGTTTGTAGAATGTTTCTTTGAGGATGAATAACCAAGTAGAGATTTGAAATAGTTTTTTTGTTACTCCCCAAGTTGTATGCGTTAGTGAATACTTGGATTAATTTTGGAGGTGCTCGAGGGTCAGTCACTTTTATCTCCCTTAAGAAATAGTGTCAAAACTTGTAGGTATCTGTAAAAATCTTGTTTATCCAAGCCACGTTTTTTACTTAGGTCCTGGAAGTTATCTAGGTTCCCATTCCTTATAATTGTACTGAATGATGTGATGCCTTTCTGCGTCCATTGTTTAAACCTGCTGTCCTGAGTTGCAGGGATGAAGCTGGGGTCGTATGCGGGCCAACTCAGCAGTTTTATCTCTCCGTCTAAATTATTTTGCTCAACTACCCTAAACCATGTCTTCAGAGAGAAATTAATCCACTGATTTTGTCTATTGTATATTTCTTTTACCATGTCCTTATTTCCCAAAACTGACTGTATGGGTATCTCTGTCAAAGTAGTCTCGATGTCTTTCCATTTGGATTCGTATTCTGAATTGCACCAACACACCAGAGGTCTCAATTGGGCTGACACATAATAATCTTTTAGGTTTGGTAAGGCCATACCCCCACCGTTTTTTTGGTAACTGTAATGTTGTATATCTAGTTCTTGGTCTCTTACTCTTCCAGATAAACCTTGATATCCGTTTATCCCATTCCCTAAACTGTTTAGGTGGGATTTTCTATGGGCAATGATTGGAACAAATACAGTAACCTTGGCAGGATGTTCATTTTGATTGTTTCAATTCTACTACTAAGATCTAAGGGAAGTGAATTCCACCTGTCTAGGTCATAATATATTTTCTTGTTGATGTGATTGTAATTCATGCAAAAAAGTTTGGGTGTATCTTTTGGTAGATATACTCCAAGATATTTAATGGATGAAGAGGTCCAGGTGAAGTTATATCTCCTCTTCAGCTCTTCCTGTGGGGTATAATTGTATACTAGGGCTTGGGTCTTGTGTACGTTAAGCACACACCCTGAATATATTCCAAATGTTTGTAAAACATCCATCAATCTAGGTACACTTGAGCCTGGGTCTTTAAGGAATAACAGAACGTCATCAGCATACATGCATATCTTATGTTCACTGCCTCTTATTGTTATTCCCTCTAAGGTTGGGTCCTGTTTTATTGCCTGTGCTAATGGTTCGAGGTACAAGAAGAAGAGCGTGGGTGAAAGATTACAGCCTTGTCTTGCCCCTCGCTCTAATTTTATCGTTCGTGTCAAATGTCCATTTATCTTTATTCTAGCGGTCGGACATGAATACAGTGTTTTGATGCACTGTATCACTTCTTTGTTGAAACCAAATATTTCCTTAACTTGGAATAGGTAATCCCATCCCACTGAATCAAATGCTTTTTCTGCATCTAGGCTGATTAATATTGCACTTGTCTTATTCTGAGAAATGTGGTCCATGACATGTAGTGTTCTCTTTATATTGTCCTGTGTGCCTATTTTGTATGAAACCAGTTTGATCTCTGTCAATCAATTCTGGGATTATGTTCTCCATTCTTTTAGCTATTATTGATGCATATAGTTTATAATCTGTGTTAAGAATTGCGATAGGTCTATATGAACTGCATTCTTTCTTATCTTTACCCTCTTTTGGGATTACTGATATGATGGCCTCTCTCCATGACGGTGGGAGACCCCCCTCCCTCAGAGTCCAGTTAAAACAGGCCTTATGTAGAGGTGCTAATTGTTCTCTGAAGGTCTTGAACCATTCTGAAGGGAAGCCATCAGTGCCTGGAGACTTGTTGACTTTTTGTTGAGATATTGCTTTATTAATTTCTTTGGTGGATATGTCTAAAATTAGTCTATCATTTTGCTCTGTCCCAATTAAAGGGACAGAGTGCTCTATTGTCTGTGCAACTGCCTTCTCTGGTTGCTTGTACAGATTTGTGTAATATGATTCAAATGCATTCTGTATTTCATCTAATTTTCATGTGAGTAATTTCTCCATGCAAGTAATTTGGTTGCCTTTGAGCCTGTTTCATAATATCGTTGTTTCAGGAACCTAAGATTTTTCTCTACTTCTTCTCTATAAATCTGGTCAATTTCCTGTTTTACCTTTTGAAAATCTCGTAATATAAGAGGGTCTTTGTATTGACTATGAGATCGTTCTACGGTTTTTAGGGTTTCCTGTAATTTCAGCAGTTTCTGTGCTTTTAATCTTTTTCTTGAGAGATGATGTGGCTATGATCTTTCCTCTAATAACCGCCTTAGCTGCATCCCACGATATAGCAGGAGATACTTCCCCATTATCATTATTCTCCAAATAGATGTTCAATTCTGTCTTTATTGAGTCCTTGAATGCTGGATCATTCAGCATGCTTGTATTAAGTCTCCATATAGTATTTCTTGGTTTGCTATCAAGGTGTAGAGTAAGGTAAAGTCGCTCTGCCCGATCCAACAATCCTTAAGCCTGTGTCTATCTGCACTGTACATAAAAAAGTAGTCTAACCTGGAGTATTCAGTGTGGTGGGCTGAGTAAAAAGTATATTCCTTATCGATCTTGTGGGTGTCACGCCATACATCGAGCAGTCCTAGATCCTGCAGTATCCCATTGATCTTTTTGGCAACTAGGCTCATTTTCCTGTTTTGATTTGTGCTGTCCAATTTTGAGTTTAGAATTGTGTTAAAGTCCCCTCCACAGATAAGAGTGATAAGAGTGCCAGTGGTTTCTGTGGCAATTTCTGTGGCAATTAAATAAAACACCTTCCCGTAGAAGACCATGTCACTCCCTGTGGGTGCGTATACATTAAATAATGTAACTTCCTTCTTATCTAGTTTACATTTAACAAGTATAAATCTACCCTCCTTGTCTTTTATATCTGGAATTGTGATACAGTGAATTATAAGTGAAATAATCTGCCTGTAAACAATTGTTGGAAAAATAACTTGTGTCATGCACAAAGTAGATGTCCTAACAGACTTGCCAAAACTATAGTTTGTTAACAAGAAATTTGTGGAGTGGTTGAAAAATGAGTTTTATTAACCTAAGTGTACGTAAACTTCCAACTTAAACTGTATTTATATTTCTTTACCTTTATTTAACTAGGCAAGTCAGTTAAGAACAAATCCTTATTTTACAATGACTGCTTACCCCGGCCAAACCCTCCCTTAACCCGAACGATGCTGGGCCAATTGTGCGCCGCCCTATGGGATTCCCGATCACGGCCGGTTGTGATACAGCCCGGGATCGAACTAGGGTCTATAGTGACTCCTCTAGCACTGAGATGCAGTGCCTTAGACCGCTGCGCCACTCGGGATCCAACCTAGCATATAACCCTATTCCATTTCTTGTTAACTGATCTGCAATGCTATATAACCCGTAATGTGGGCGTGACATAACACATTACCCAGGGTGCTGTTGGTGTCTGATCATCAAGTTTAAACACTACTACACTAACTACATCAAGCAGCTTCAGTGTGCCGGCTGGGCCCTGTGGATCTCTTAGGATTAACGAATCATCCACACCTGTATTGGGTTCCTCTCAGGAATTCCAACACCTGGCCTCCTGTCATCCTGGCTGCGATTGGGCTTAGCCCCTACACCCCCGGGTCAGCTGAACTCTCCCTTTATGTCATGGATACGAAGCACCAACGCAACATATCAAATCGACTCTATGGCGTTAAGTAACACAGTTGTCACGTCCAGTGCTCTTAGTTTACACTGAATGGCTACTCCAAAATAAGCCCGCTGCTTATCAAGCATGTTTCCTGGAAACTTGGAGAGGGACTTTACGTCCCTGGCCTCAGGGAAACAGGCCTGGCAAGGCTCCTGGGTGAGTGTAAGGCAGTCCTTGGTGCCAGTCCTCAGTGCTCTCTGCAAAGCCAGCTGAAGGCTTCAGCTGTTTCACTCACTGAGCACAAAGTATTCAGAGGTGAAGTTTGGGGCTTTATATGTTTGACCGTCACTTTGGTTTACAATAAAATCAAATAAAATAAAATGTATTTATATAGCCCTTCGTACATCAGCTGATATCTCAAAGTACTGTACAGAAACCCAGCCTAAAACCCCAATAACGTTGTCCAGTTTCTTATATAGAACATCTTTGATTAGTCATTAAGATGTTGACTTTATATTTGATATTTTTGGACAAAGGCCAAACTTGTACAGCATGCCAAAAAGTTGTAATGGAAAACTGTATGGAGTCATCCGCAATCATCTCTTTTGGACATTGTTTCTCCAGGCCTAGTCCAGTCAAAAATGTGATTTCCTTGTGTTTTATATATATTTCCACACTATGAGGTTGGAATAATACTGTGAAATTGTGAAAATGATAATGCTCTTTTAGTGTAAGATCTGTTTGAAAATACTATTTTGTTTGAAACCAGTTTGATCTCTGTCAATCAATTCTGGGATTATGTTCTCCATTCTTTTAGCTATTATTGATGCATATAGTTTATAATCTGTGTTAAGAATTGCGATAGGTCTATATGGGATTACTGATATGATGGCCTCTCTCCAGAGTTTTGTCCGTGGTGCTGAATGCATAGTGTGCTTTTCCCTCCGTGTAGTTCATAGCATGTTAAATAATACAAATACCTACCAAAAGGAGAACATGGATGTGGTTTATTCCTGTGCATGTTAAAAAAGTTAAATAAGTAGCATATCTGGATGTGATATACAGTAGATATATCTGTCAACACAGTCATACACATGATGTATAATCCTGTAATATGATTCTGGCCCGTGATGGCAAAAATATATTCTAATGTGGCCCTGCATGGAAAATAATTGCCCAGGCCTGGGTTAAGGTTAGGGTCAGGTTTAAAATCTGATTTGCTTTGTGGCTGTGCTAGCTGGTGACCACTGCAGAGCTGCCTCTTATTTTTAGGAGAACAGAATTCCAAACTACTTACCTATTTTTATAGGAGTAGAAGCGAGAGACAGATTAGAGGACATAGAAAACCTAGGGCTCATGCAGGGATCAAACAGGGATCCACCTCTGCAGGGGGGTTCCGGAGACAGGAGTGTTACCCACTCGACCAGACTCCAGTCTGGACAGACCTCCTTGTCCTTGGTCTGTTCTACAGCGGATTCCTCTTGGAACATGCCAACATGTTGACCCCTGACCCTAGCATTGACACCAGCTAACAGGATTGACAGGGTTGCATAACTCAGCAGTTAACCTGAAATATTACGGCACTTTGAGAGTGAAGTTGTAAACCTTCACTCCTTCTCTCCACATGACCCTAGTCACCTCCTCTCTAGTATGTGATCATCAGACAGGGTGGCCTGCCTCTGGGTTCAAGGAAAGTCATCAAATGGATGACCAACAATATCTCCTACTGCATGTACCTCAACCAACATGGTTAAGGTTGGCTCGTCACTCGCCACATCTGCAATCTCCTGAACCCACCACGCTTAGGTCTAGGGGGGGGTCAATCACACACCCAGAGATCATTAGACATTTTCCAAGGTCTAAAATAGTCCCCATTGCCTTTTATAAATCAAAGTGTATCTATAAAAAGCAGTGGGCTGACCAGCAGCCTCAGCCACATTGCCCTATCTTTAGCTTTATTTATGTCCTGCTGTTGACAGCACCACTTGCAAGCTTTCCAGTCACCGTTCAATAGGTCACATGTCGGTAAGCCCTCGTTGCTGGGAAGCACCGTCTATTGAAAACAGGTCAGCCAGGTTGCCTTACAGCAATACTGCCTGCAGCTATAGCTCTCATCATTATATTAACTAATTAATGAATTATTGTCTTCAAATTCTTTCCTCCTACTTACGTTTTTTAGGTTACTTTATTGATATGAGAGAAGCACCTCTGTCGTAAAAACATGATTGACGGTGTTATGTTCATCATTTACACTTTTTTTTTTTTTTACTGAACAAAAATATAAATGCAACATGTATGTAAAGTGTTGGTCCCATGTTTCATGAGCTGAAACCAAAGAAGAAAAAATATGTTCCATAAGCACAAAAGGTTTTTTTCTCTCAAATGTTGTGCACATATTTGTTTACATCCCTGTTAGTGAGCATTTCTCCTTTGCCAATATAATCCAGCCACCTGACAGGTGTGGCATATCAAAAAGCTTATTAAACCACATGATCATTACACAGGTGCACCTTGTGCTGGGGACAATACAAGCCCACTCTAAAATGTGCACTTTCGTTACACAACACAATGTCACAGATGTCTCAAGATTTGAGGGCGTGTGCAAATTGGCACGCTGACTGCAGGAATGGGCACCAGAGCTGTTGCCAGATAATTAAATGTTAATTTCTCTACCATAAGCCGCCTCCAATGTCATTTTAGAGAATTTGTCAGTAAATCCAACCGGCCTCACAACTGCAGACCATGTGTAACCACGCCAGCCCAGGACCTCCACATCTGGATTCTTCACCTGCGGGATCGTCTGAAATCAGCCATCTGGACAGCTTATGAAACTGAGGGGTATTTCTGTCTATAATAAAAACCCTTTTGTAGGAAAAAACCCGAATTCTGATTGGCTGGGCCTGGTTCCCCAGTCGGTGGGCTTGTCTCAAGGGAGTGGGCCTATGCCCTCCCAGGCATACCCATGGCTTCGCCCATGCCCTGTCATGTGAAATCCATAGATAAGGTCCTAATTTATTTATTTCAATTGACTGATTTCTTTTTATGAACTGTAACTCAGTAAAATCGTTGAAATTGTTACATTTATATTTTTGTTCAGTATATTTTATATAAAGGCTATAAAATTCCTCCATAAGGGATTTGCCATGACTATACACGTTTGTATATACTTTGTCTGAGATCTATTACTCTAAATATCTAAATATGCTACAAAGAAGGCCCAACACAGCTGTTTGTATCTCTATATCAAATCATTTCTGGCTAACAGTTAAGGACCTTACTGTGATTGTTTTCAATCAAAATGGTCAAAAAGAAACAAAAATAGCTTCTTAGCAAGAGCAATTTCTCAAGCGAGAGTTTTGTTAGGACTGTCTGAGTGGTCTGAGAGGTGAGGGGGAAAACAAACTAACTGTTATTGGCAGAGAGGTTTGGAACTCTCCTTCTGCTCAGAAGACTTCCTATAGTTCTCTGCATGCTTCGTCTGGATGTGTCGGGACAAGTTGTAGTCTTTCAAGACAACGATGCTCTCTTTGCACACTAAGTGCACAGCTTTCTCCGTTACCTCAAAGAAATATGTCGATGTCCACTCTTGCTTAAACAGCCTACATTCACTGTCTACTTTCCTTTTCTTTGAAAAACACATTTTTGCTCAATTTGTAACTGACGTGTAAATAGCCTGTCAGTCACTGTCTGTCCTTGTGCAGTTGTTATTTATACGTGCCTTCAAAATAAATGTTCCACAAGCGGTCGGAGTTGAAAAAAGGCCGGTTTTCATTGGGCTTTTAATTTGAATAACAAATACGTTTTTCAAAACTTGATTAACGCAAAATCTTTGTGATCTGAGTATAATTCCCGCGGGCCATATTGAATCACGTCGCAGCCTGCATACGGCCCCGTGGGCCGGCCTTTGCACAGTCCTGCCTTAACCCCACTGCTACCCCTAATTAATGCCTACGCCTAACCTTAAATTATACTGAACGAAAATATAAACGCAGCATGTAAAGTGTTTGTCCCACAGGTGCACTTTGTGTTGGGGACAATAAAAGGCCACTCTAAAATGCGCAGTTTTGTCACACAACACAATGCCACAGATGTCTCAATGTTTTAGGGAGCGTGCAATTGGCATGCTGACTACAAGAATGTCCACCAGAGCTGTTGCTAGATTATTGAATGTTCATTTCTCTATCATGAGTTGCCTCCAACGTCGTTTTTGAGAATTTCGCAGTACGTCCAACCAGCCTCACAACAAGTGGTTTGCTGATGTTAACATTGTGAACAGAGGGGTTATGGTATGGGCAGGCATAATGCACAGAGATACCTTGACGAAATCCTGAGATCCATTGTTGTGCCCTTCATCCTCCGCCTTCACCTTATGTTTCAGCATGATAATGCAGGGTCCCGTGTCGTAAGGATCTGTGCACCATTCCTGGAAGCTGAAAATGTCCCAGATCTTCCATGTCCTGCATACTCACCAGACATGTTAAAAATTGAGCATGTTTGGGATGCTCTGGACTGACATGTACGACAGCATGTTCCAGTTCACGCCAATATCCAGCAATTTCACACAACCATTGAAGAGGAGTGGGACAACATTCAACAGCTTGATCAACTCTATGCAAAGGAGATGTGTCTTGCTGCATGACGCAAATGGTGGTCACACCAGATACGGACTGTGACCAAAAGATGCATATCTGTATTACCAGTCATGTGAAATGCATAGATTAGGGCCTAATGAATTTGTTTCAATAGACTTATTTCCTTAAATGAACTGTAATTCACTAAAATCTTTGAAATTGTTGCGTTTATATTTTAGTTCAGTATATGATCAAAAAGCTGGGGGGGGGGGGGTAAAAACATGAATTTTTACAATATAGCCAATTTTGACTTTGCAGATGGCCGAAAGGGAAAATCACACAGTTCTGCCTCCAAAACAAGACTCATGACAATAAACGTTTAAAAAATCCATTCTGTACGAAATCCCACAGCAGTTTGACATCTCTCTGGATGGTATTCATGGTGGGGCTGGGGACATTGGAAAAAGGCAGTAAATTGAAAGGCAGTTACTGTATATTCTGGTGATCTCTCAGAGCTCTTAGTTATTCTCTCTGGGAAGGAGTGGGGAAAGCCCATTACCAGCATCAGCCCTGTGAGCATGCCATCTCTCTCAAACTAATCATGTAGAAGGCATCTGGCTAGACATCTCACTCCCATTGGCACTATTTCACATGTAAGTGCTCCCAGTCAGAACTAGCTCAGCATAGCCAAGAGCAGACGTGGACAGTGAGGAGTAGGCTACTCATGTTCTGTCACTAGTACTGTTGTAGCAACACTATGGAAGCAAATCAGTTCACCATGCACTGAATCAATGTGCATTTGGGGTCACTCCGTCTCCCTGTTTCCGGTGGTTCCCTAATGGTTGTCTGTGTAGTTTCTGCCAGCCTGCATAAACCGTGTGACCTCACACCAGTGGTGTCACATGATGGGTAGGTGAATGAACCATAAAGACCAAGGTAAAGTCCATTTTGCCAATCTATGTTTGATATGTCAGGGACACACAGATACAAATGCTTGTTGTGTATTAGACCATTTATCAATTAAGATGTCTTTTTTTTTTTTTTTTTGGAGAACAATATTCCATAAATCATCATGGGAATGATTTATGTCTGCTGCCAGGGTCAGTATTACAGTCCATGACCCTCGGTGTAGGTTGTGTGAAGACGATACTCACCATGTGTATTACACTGCTTTATGTGTAAAGGGTATTGTGATCACCAGATGGATTGTTCCTATGGGATGAGAGACCCTGGTCTGCCATGTAGTCAGTGAAGCTGCACGTCTATAGGAACCCTACGCTGAGAACGGCAAATCGACACCTACACACTGCTAAATATAGATACCAACACATACAGTAAAACACGTGTATTTTAGGAGGTGTCGATGCAGTGCTCCCAAGTATTTGGGGGGGCAGGCGTGAGATATTTTGGGATGGCATCCTTTATTTTCTGGCGGGTGACAGCGATTGATCACTTGTTCAAAGGCAAGTGGGGGAGATACACGACGGGCTTGTGTTGGGTTGTGTTGTTTGTAGCCATGGTAACTGTGACATGTCAACTGATGAAGAAGAGAAAGTTAGTGCTTATTATTGCCTATAACAGTCTTCCAGGCCTGACATATTGAGTAACAAAACTTGTTTTAGGACCCTTTTCCACTTTGCGGATGTAATTTGAGAATTAAATCAGAAAAAAAAAAACTTACAAATGTAGTCTGTGTAGTAGTACTCACTGTAAGGGTTACATAAATAAGAGATAAGACGGTGTACAAACAAAAATGGAGACATCAGTCCAATGTGCAGTGAAGGAAAAGTCTTAAAATAAACTGCTAAACTCCATTACTATGCAATCTCAAAGCAATTACAAAGTACTATGTAACAGCAATGTTGTTACTATATAAATTACAGCATGACCACACAAGTATACAAGCGACTTAACGTAAAGTGTTACCTAAATGGTCAATAGAAAGACAACCCAGGCAGTGTGCTCAAGCACAAAGACACAAAGGTGTATTGTCCTACAGATAGTAGATTGATTGGGTTCATATTTCAAAGGCTGGTCAGATGCTGCTGTGTCAGAGAATCATCGGTAGAAATCAGACATCCTGATGCCAAAAATATATCTGACAGGACCTATTTTGGAAGACTAAATGCAGTTTCAATTACACAGCACATTGATTGTGCTCATCAATGATGTGCTTGCTCGGGTATCCTCAGGCTTAAGAAAGCTCATTGGATGCTAACTTTGGAGGATTATGTCAGAAGATATGTTAAATATACACTACGCACCCGGTTTCATTCATTATTCATCTACCTGCAAACAGAATTTTTCCATAGATGTTACTGCTCAGGTGACAAGTGGGGCCAGTTAAGAAACACTGGAGAGTATCAGAATTCTTCAAATCAACAAAATGACTGTCCGACCATTTTTCATGTGAAATGAATCCAATATAGCCTACGCAGACAAAGACATGTCTATTTAGAGAAGTACTATGACTTACAAAATTGTTTTATGTTGGTCAAGGAATAACCCCTACAGAAAATACTTTACACTACATACTACAGTTTAGTTGTGAGTTATTTAACTTCAGACCGTTGTCACGGTTTGCAATACTGGGGCAGAAAACGTGTTCATGATGCAGTGAAACCTGAGGTTAAATATGGTATCTTAGTATAAAGCTCTACATGGCATCACAGGCTCTTCAAACTCAAATCAGTCTCAAAGTCTTGTTGGAGACTACTGTTATATATGATGGTTAAATGCTGCCACCATGTGGACATCTTTAAAACTGCCAACAGATTTTGTAGTGGTGGGCTGCTGGGTCCCAGTCTCCCGAGGCAGACGGATTGCCTCCCACAATGTTCTGCGTACTAGTGCTGTTGCCCTAGATCTGGATTTCCAGAGGTTAGGTTCCTATTACAGCTTCTACTGGTAACTGGATGGAAGTTGGGAGTCGAGAGTTAAGAGATGTCCCCAGGGTCATAAAGTAGTAACAGGATAGATACGTGCAAGAGGCACCCTGCACCATGATCATTATCAATGCACCCCTGCAGCCCACACAGACCACTGAAGATACATTTTTCGATCTTGTCTCATCGCTGCAACTCCCCAACGGGCTCGGGAGGCGAAGGCCAAACCGTGCTTCTTAACAACCTCCCGCTTAACTCGGAAGCCACAAGCACCAATGTGTCAGAGAAACACTGTTCACCTGACGACCGAGGTCAGCCTGCATGCACCCGGCCCCCACAAGGAGTCGCCAAAGCGCAATGAGCCAAGTAAAGCCCCCCCAGCCAAACCCTCCCCTAACCCGGACGACGCTGGGCCAATTGTGCGCCGCCCTATGGGACACCCGATCACGGCCGGTTGTGATACAGCCCAGGATCGAACCCGGGTCTGTAGTGACACCTCTAGCACTGCAGTACCGTAGACCGCTGCGCCACTTGGGAGGCCTAAGATAGCCCGTTTTTGTCTGCAGTAAGGTGGTGTTGTTATGGTGTGTTAAATTCCTTGTGCTGCATTGAGCCTGGTGCAGCTGAAGCATTGGTCCATGGTTGTTGTGCAACGCTGGTTATGGAAATGAAGGTGGCAGAGTGACAGCCTGGCTCAAGGCAAACAGTAAGAGCCCTCTCAGTACGTTCATTAGCAGGTGTCTGGGAGAGATGAAATGAGCCTTGGGGTGATTACTAAATGGAGGGCCTGAGTGTTTTGAATATCCCTCATACAGCACAATCAATCAGGAGTAAGCTCTTTGCCAGATGTCTCTACCACCCTGGGGCTACGCAAGAAATCACAACTGTGTGCTGTGCTCCTCATATCAGTGAACAAGCACGTCAATCACTGACCTTTGTTCTCTCACCCCTGGGCTGAGGGGCGCACTGATTACATTTACATATCCTCACGGCTTCTGATTAGTGAGACCGAGTTTAAACGTTGAGAGTCTTGAGAAGCTTTTTCTTTGAACACGTTCGCGCACACACACACACACACACACACACACACACCACCGTTCAAAAGTTTGGGGCCACTTAGAAATGTCCTTGTTATTGAAAGAAAACCAATATTTGGCCATTAAAATAACATCAAATTGATCAGAAATACAGTGTAGACATTGTTAATGTTGTAAATGACTTTGTAGCCAGACACAGTTGATTTATGGAATATCTACAGAGGCCCATTATCAGCAACCATCACTCCTGTGTTCCAATGGCACGTTGTGTTAGCTAATCCAAGTTTATCATTTTAAAAGGCTAATTGATCATTAGAAAACACTTTTGGCAGCTTCAGCTTCATTAAATAGTACCCGCAAAACACCTGTCAATGTCAATAGTGAAGAGGTGACTCCGGGATGCTGGCCTTCTAGGCAGAGTTCCTCTATCCAGTGTCTGTGTTCTTTCGCCCATCTTAATCTGTTATTTTTATTGGCCAGTCTGAGATATGGCTTTTTCTTTGCAACTCTGCCTAGAAGGCCAGCATCCCAGACGCCTCTTCTCAGTTGACGTTGAGGCTGGTGTTTTGCGGGTACTATTTAATGAAGCTGCCAGTTGAGGACTTGAGAGGCGTTGTTTCTCAAACAAGACACTAATGTACTTGTCTTCTCGCTCAGTTGTGCACCGGGGCCTTCCACTCCTCTTTCTATTCTGGTTAGAGACAGTTTGCGCTGTTCTGTGAAGGGAGTAGTACACAACATTGTACAAGATCTTCAGTTTCTTGGCAATTTCTTGCAAGGAATAGCCTTCATTTCTCAGAACAAGAATAGACTGACAAGTTTCAGAAGAAAGATCTCTGTTTCTGGCCATTTTGAGCCTGTAATCGAACACACAAATGCTGATGCTCCAGATACTCAACTAGTCTAAAGGACAGTTTTATTGCTTCTTTAAATCAGGACAACAGTTTATCTGTGCTAACATAATTGCAAAAGGGTTTTCTAATGATCAATTAGTCTTTTAAAATGATAAACTTGGATTAGCTAACATTGGAACACAGGAGTGATGATTTCTGATAATGGGCCTCTGTACGTCTATGTAGATATACAATTTAAAAAAATATATATATATATATTTTTTAATCAGACGTTTTCAGCTACAACAATCATTTACAACATTGACGTCTACACTGTATTTCTGATCAATTATGTTATTTTAAAAATAGAAAAAAAAGCTTTTCTTTCAAAAACGAGGACATTTCTAAGTGACCCCAAACTTTTGAAGGGTAGTGTACATTTGTACCAGGATCAAGGTTCAATGCATACTGAAATTCCTCACACATCAATAGCTGTCAAGAAAATCAGTGACCATGTAAACTGTTGTGTTTACTGATTTCAGTGGACTGATTGAAATGTTTGAATCAGGAATGGACGGCAAAAACTATACATGTTGGGTTTAAAAGTAATCCACTGTAGTGCATTTTGTACTTGCATGGGGCTCATTAGGAACTGTTTCCAAACGCTTACTTCCCAGCTCTCTGTTAGACTACACAGTGGCAGCAGTGACTCATGTTTAGAGACTGCAGCAGTCACCATTGTGAGGACTAATTCTGGGAACCACACTTGAACTAGTCATAAACATACTTTTAAAAAGGTAATCTGTATACTCCACACAAGCATTTTAATGGCAACAAAGCGTTTGATAGATTTCCTTTAATCTCATCTTTTGTTTCTGAAACAGTACTGAATCAATCTAATATTATTGAAGAACTACAATTTACAAAACAATATCAATTGTTTGAAACAGATAGCTCAAGTGCCAGTTCCAAGGCTTAATTCCCATAGGTGGGACTAAGCAGAGGAGTGTCCCCCTACTAGTTTGTCCATATGGGTAAACGCCCACCTCTATCTATGGAACAGCATTATGTAAAACTACTCAAACACACAGAGGCCTGGCAGACTTTCATTAGGAATTACATAGTGTACCGAGGAGCAATGTCTCTTACAACTGTCGCTACAATGGGGATCTATTAATCATTATGACCTTCACTTACTGAGACCTTCCATTATCGTAAAAGAACTGGAGCGTCACCCTGCCTGCAACAACGTACCATACAGTAGTGTAGGAACCGACTGTAGGGAGGAGGCTGTTCTGTGGCACAGGAGAAATGAGCAGCACACAAAGACATGGACATGAACCCATTACAGAAGTGTCCCATTTCCATACAGAATGTACTGTGTGTGTACGCCCTCTCCTTCATTTCTCGAAAGTGGAACTGTTTTGACCCAACATGAACTCAATACTCTATTCAGCGCATGCTTGGCATCTTTAAAGCTGATGTACAGCTGAGAGTGCCCTAGTGCCATTCCATCAATCACTGGGCTGTCAGGGCACAGGGAAAGTACAGAGTAAACTCTTAATTTACAGTTCAGCAATTTAAATCCAATTCCACCTCCAGTTATGAGTGTTGGGTTAAAGGATCTATGGCAACTACTGTGGGACGATGTGGATCCAGCCCATCTAAATATGAATCAACATAGATTACCACCAAGAGGCAGTCAGGATTCAGACAACATGTTACAGAGCACTGGCATCATCTTCCATTGTTAGATAAGGTGTGGCTAAACCCTTGGGAAGAAGATATAGCACCTTGCATAGAAACAATAGCAGCCTAAACAACAGCAATCCACTGGGTGGACAGAAAATGGTGTGTGTACGTTTGTGCGCGTGTGTTTGGGGTGGAGGGGGATTGTTCATTGACTTAAATGCTTTTCACTACACCCATGAGGCCACGTTGACGTTTGTTTGAAAAAGGTACAATCAGATTTTTAAAAATAAAAGAAATCACTAGAGTTACATACATTATACTGTTTTCTGTCAAGGCAATGTCTGGATGGCTGTGTGAGCAATATCTTTCACTTCAGAAAAATGTTACAGATGACTACTATGTTTAAAAATAGAGAACTGTGCAGAGGGCACATAGTAGTCATTATGACTGTTTCAAACGTCGATATCTGCATTTGACATTCAATTAAAGTGCGGTTGAAAGTAATTGACCATTAGAGGGAGATGTGATGCTTCATACCCCTTGTTCTATATTCATCATCAGTAGTAAAACTATTCAAGGTTGAGAAGAAAGTCTATTCAGACATTCACTCTGACATATAATAGACCATATGTTAGGCTATGCTACCAGGAGGTTATTTGCAGTCAAGTTAGTCAAAGGATGCTAGCACCTTCCGGCCTTTCAGGGGTTGAGGGGGTCGGAAGTTGTTCTCCATGCGTTTCCTGTCCTCTTCCTCTTCTCCGTTGAAGAGCAGCATCCTGAACTTTCCCATCTGTGGAGAGATGTTTGGAAACAGACAGAAACACCTTATAGTCAGTCCCTGGCTGCCGTGTCTGAGGGAGGAAAAACACAATAGCCTCTTAAGTAAGAAAGACTTTTCCCTGCTGAGTATCTCCAAAGAATTTCACAATTAAAAAAAGGTCAAAACGTTTCCATCCATGACGTTAATCAGCTCCCAGGGATCAAAGGATTGTGCCCTGGAGTCCTACACGAAGGGCAGCGAAGGAGCAGGGAGGGAGCAGGCTCCCAGGCCCAGCACAGTCAGCCAGGCCAGGAACAGAAGTATGCAGACAGCATGCCGATGGGCCAAAGGTGACATTAATTACGTTTCCCAGTGCCATTGCAAAAAGGCTGAGAACACAAAACAGGGCCAGCTCAGGAGGGGTCCTGGAAGGCATGCAGTCACCTCCCTGGTAAACAGCTTGTTATAATGGCAGTGGTGTAAAGTACCAATGTAGAAATACTTTAAAGTCCTACTAATGTAGTTTTTTTGGGTATCTGTACTTTACTATTTATATTTTTTGACAACTTTTACTTCACTACATTCATAAAGGAAATCATGTATTTTTTACTCAATACATTTTCCTTGACACCCAAAAGTACCCGATGCTTAGCAGGACAGGAAAATAGTCAAATTCACACACTTATCAACAGAACATCCCTGGTCATCCATACTGCCACGCATGCTTCGTTTGTAAATTATGTCTGAAAGTTGGAGTGTGGAGTGTTTCCGTAAATTTTAAAAACAAGAAAATGGTGCCACCTGGTCTGCTTAATGTAAGGCATTTTTTTGTATTTATACTTTTACTTTCGATACGCAAGTATATTTTAAACAAAATACTTTTACACTTTTACTAAAGTAGTATTTTACTGGGTGACTGACTTTTACTTGAATCATTTTCTATTAAGGTATCTTTACTTTTACTCAAGTATGACAGTTGGGTACTTTTTCAACCCCTGTATAATGGAGCAGAGCTGGGCATGCACCCCGACTTCAAACAGTCTACTTCTCCACATCCATAACACAAGATCCCTAAAGCTGTAGCCTGCTTTCTTGATAAAAAAAACAAACAAGAAAAGACGAGATAATCTCTCAGAGTTAATAAATGGGTCTTCAATTAACCATTTAGCTATAGAAGACTGTGGTTTGAATTAATTAGAACTACAAGGCGTAAAGTAAATATTTTAAATTAATGAAATGGGTCTAATAGCCAATTCCACCATTAGAGTAGACAGACTCACCTCTTTTTTCAAGCTATATAAGCACATGCAAGGGATAATTTAGCCTACAGTCATTCGGAGAACATGCACTGCACAGCTACATGGTAAAGGATATCGATGTGTGCGTGACTGTCGAGAGCCCGGAGGGTAATGCCCACTGTTTGAACGGAGCTTAAGCTGTGACACCTGGATACACAAAGAGGTCTTTCACATCTAGGGTTCCCACTTGGATTTCAGCAGGCCATTGCTGCAGCCCGACTGAGTCCACACACACACACACACTCCTCTGGCATCCTCCAATCAAAGCCCTCCGTCTGGAGAAGCCATAGTAACATCATAGACGGTTCAAGGACAAACCCAGCTCACTCACTAACGGTCATAAAGACTTCACATCAATAAGCAACTATATTGATGTTTCAAATCATTAACCATTCACCATGAAAAGAGGAGAGAAATGAATTGGTCTATTGTCAAACAGAAACTGATAAGTAAAAGTATGCCAAGGTTCACTTTGATTGCTCACTCGCAACACTATGGCTACGTTTACACAGGCAGGCCAATTCTGATATTTTTTCACGAATTGGTCTTTTGCGCTATCAGATCTTTTCACACCAAATGTTTTCTAGAGCTGATCTGAAAATTTGTGATTGGTCAAAAGACCAATTAGTGGGAAAAAATATCACATTTGGGCTGCCTGTGTAAACGCAGCCATAGTATTGCAAGTGTGCCATCAAAGTGAACCTTGACATACTTTAACTGATCAATTTCAGTGGTTCAGAAGAATTCAACAGACACTCACACATAAATCAGTAAAAATCTCAGTGCATTTTTTTTTCTTGAACTTTTCTCTGGTGTTGATGGAGGAAGGGCAGAGGAAGGGCAGATGAAGGGCAGAAACCCACCATCAGGGCAGACGCCTGTCATTCAAATGGTTCATCATTTACATCATGGCAAACGCAGTGGTTCACTGTGGTTTCCCTAGGCAAAGACCCCACATTTCCATAAGCAGAGATATCTCCATATTGGTTAGGCCCAGGTAGCACTGATTCACCCCTACCCAGATGGTGAGGGCTCCCACCTGTTTCTCTGAGACTATGATTGGCTCCTTCAGAACGATCCAGGTGACACTCTCGTGAAGAGGGGGAGTGGTCAGGGAACCCGGGTATGTCCAGAAGTGGAGGCTGTTAGGTAGGAGGCACTTTGGATTGAAACCTTTGAAATCTGCAACGCTTCCCTGGGTGCAAATAGAACAAAGAATAGCATGACTAATATGGATTATGCTACACTTAAGATGAGTCTTTGATCAGAGTATCAACATTATCAAGCATATCTTTCAAATGCCCTGTTGAATCATTCTAGTCACTCATCAGGTGATTTGTTCTTTTGCATTATGACTTACCTTAAACTTCACCATGTATAAAGCATCTGTTAGCTTGTGTAAACCTCTGTGTTCATCTCCGATCTGTAAATAAAACACATTCCCTTTTTTTATCTCAACCTTCTAACAGTAGCCCAAACAGATTGTCATGAGAAAATACGATGCTTCCCATTAACATTCTAAATATACACACAGTAGATTATACACACATTGCCACAATCATATATTGATATGTTTTTTTGACCATCATGTACTGTATGCATACTTGGAGTGCACAAAACATTAGGAACACCTTCCTAATATTGAGTTGCACCCCCTTTTGCCTCCACTGCCATACCCCAGTCAAAGGCACTTAAATATTGTCTTGCCCTTCCACAGTCAATCGCACACATGCACAATCCATATCTCAATTGTATCAAGGCTTTAAAATCTTTCTTTAACCTGTCTCCTCTCCTTCATCTACACTGATTGAAGTGGATTTAACAAGTGACATCAATAAGGGATCATTGCTTTCACCTGGATTCACCTGGTCAGTCTCATGGAAAGAGCAGGTTTTCCTAATGTTTTCAGTGTCGACATCAATGTGTTATCAATAAGCTATATTTCATTAACACAAATTATATTTTTATTATTTAAATACATTTTCGATAAAAGTGCGCACCACATATTTCCCACATGGTCCTGGTATGATTGAACAATTTGCAACACAAACACGTGTGAAATGTTTGGTCCTCTCTGTTCAGACATAATATCATAACATGTTTTTACATTGTTCCTTCAGTGATTGCTGGTCTTCAGTCTAATCCCTGTTAAACAGTCCTGGTGAAGCAGAAAGAGATTCAATTCCAAAGCAATGTACTGGCTGACAGATGAACAGCTGCTGGCTGGTGCCGGGGGAGATCCTCTCACCTCTAAAAAGATGCCAAGGACAGCCAGGCCATCGGGGGCTGCCGCTGCCTCCCCAAATGTCTTGTACTTGTCTGCGTTCCAGTGCACCAGATGTAGCTGCATGAGGAAACAGGGAGGAGGGCCAGCAGGGTTAGGGACAAGCCTGAGACAAGCACCCACATTCAGGGAAACACTGCTTCTTTGTCTCAGGTACTAAACAAACCAGTTACCTAGTTACCTAGAGGTGAACCGAACCAGAGAAAGGAAAACTACTTCTTGGCAAATATAGATGCAGATGTACAACGCATTCAGAAAGTATTCAGACCCCTTGACTTAATCCACATTTTGTTATGTTACAGCATTACTCTAAAAAAAATATGTTTTTTAAATCCTCAATCTACACACAATACCCTATAATGACAAAGCACATTTTTACAAATGTATTAAAAATCTAAAAACAGAAATACCTTACTTATATAAATATTCAGACCCTTTGCTCGAGACTCGAAATTGAGCTCGGGTGCATCCTGTATCCATTGATCATCCTTGAGATGTGTCTACAACTTGATTAGAGTCCACCTGTGGTAAATTCAATCGATTGGACATGATTTTAAAAAGGCATACCTGTCTATAAGGTCCCACAGTTGACAGTGCATGTCAGAGCAAAAACCAAGCCATGAGGTCGAAGGAAGTGTCCGTAGAGCTCTAAGACAGGATTGTGTCGAGGCACAGATCTGGGGAAGGGTACCAAAACATTTATGCAGCATTGAAGGTCCCCAAGAACACAGTGGCCTTCGTCATTCTTAAATGGAAGAAGTTTGGAACCACCAAGACTCTTCCTAGAGCAGGTCACCCGGCCAAACTGACCAATCGGGGAAGAAGTGCCTTGGTCAGGGAGGTGACCAAGAACTTGATGGTTCAGAGTTTCTCTGTGGAGATGGGAGAACCTTCCAGAAGGACAACCATCTATGCAGCACTCCATCAATCAGGCCTTTATGGAAGAGTGGCCAGATGGCAGCCACTCCTCAGTAAAAAGGCACATGACAGCCCGCTTGGAGTTTGTCAAAAAGGCACCTAAAGGACTCTGACCATGAGAAACAACTCTTTGGCCTAAATGCAAAGCGTCACGTCTGGAGGAAACCTGGCACCAATCCCTACGGTGAAGCATGGTGGTGGCAGCATTATGCTGTGGGGATGTTTTTCAGCGGCAGGAACTGGGAGACTAGTCAGGATCGAGGGAAAGATGAACGGGGCAAAGTACAAAGAGATCCTTGATGAAAACCTGCTCCAGAGTGCTCAGGACCTCAGACTGGGGTGAAGGTTCACCTGCCAACAGGACAACGGCCCTAAGCACACAACTAAGATAATGCAGGAGTGGCTTCGGGACAAGAGAATGTCCTTGAGTGGCCCAGCCAGAGCCCGGACTTGAACCCGATCGAACATCTCGAGAGACCTGAAAACCTGACAGAGCTTGAGAGGATCTGCAGAGAAGAATGGGATAAACTCTCCAAATACTGGTGTGCCAAGCTTGTAGTGTCATACCCAAGAAGACCCAAGGCTGTAATCGCTGCCAAAGGCATTTCAAAGTACTGAGTAAAGGGTCTGAATACTTATGTAAATTTGATATTTACGTTTTTCTTATAAAATGTGCAAAAATTATTAAGAAATTGTGTGTAGATTGATGATTGTTTAAAAATATATATATATTTTAGAATAAGGCTGCAATGTAACAAAATGTGGAAAAAGTCAAGGGGTCTGAATACTTTCCGAATGTACAGTATGTCGGGGAACATTGGGTTACCTAGGCTCCGTCTGTGTGATTAGGGGGAAACACTCACCTCTGAAGCGTAGGTCTTCCCTGCGACAGTGTGCTCTGAGCCATGGCTGCCCTTCCCGCCCCAGTGGAAGTGGAACTGTTTCAGCCGGTAGGCGTTGTCAAGGGGGCCTGCCCTGATTACTGTCAGGGCAGAGGACACGAGAAATCAGTCAGCCACTGCCACGCCTCTATGCTCCTATGCCTCTTGTCTAGCATGGTACCACTGCAGAGCACAACACACTAGACAGGCAGGCAAGAACCACCACACACCAGGCCTGGAAGAGCACCTCAACATGGCAACTCCTGCCACTGCTCATTAAATCACTCTCACTAAAGCTGACAGACAGCAGACACTCTGACAGACACATACGGCACCTTGCCCCACAACCACACGGTTTACTACTCTTCCTAATAACTATCTACCTACAGTACTAGAGAGCATTTGGCTAAACAGGTACTGTATTAAAACAACTAGGTCCTCATGAAGGCCTTACTTTACCTGACATGAGACAAATGAGAGTACTTTCAGCCTGCACCCTGATATGCCTAGGATTTGTCCCATCACTAACTGATGTAATTGGAGTGGTGCTGGGGATAAGGTCCCTAGGAGAGACAGTGTCTGAGATGGGCTCTGTTAGTGACAGTGTTGGACAGTTTGTCGCTTTACTGAAGAGTTTCAGGGAGGCCAGGGCAGTAGGTGACAAATTCTGTCTGATACCACTGGAGCCAAGCACACACACACACACACACACTCTACTCATATAAACACACGACATCTTTATGATGGCAGATGAAGAGAATGCCAGAGAGCGGAGTGTCACAAGCTAGGTTTCCTTCCATCTAATTGGCAACAGATTTTTATGCTAATATTCTAAAATCATTTCCCGGCCAAACAGACTTAGTGTTTGTGATGACGTAGTGCACATAAAAAATTACTTTTGGGGGGGGGGGTTGGCCCTAGCCCTCACCCTTCGTTCCAACAGGTCCCAGATGTGCTCAATAGGACTGACATCCGGGCTGTTCGCTGGCCATGGCAGAACATTAACATTCCTGTCTTGCAGGAAATCACGCACAGAACGAGCCATATGGCTGGTGGCATTGTCATGCTGTAGGGTCATGTCAGCATGAGCCTACAGGAAAGGTACCACGAGGGAGGAGGATGTCTTCCCTGTAACGCACAGAGTTGAGATTGCCTGCAATGACAACAAGCTCAGTCCGATGATGCTGTGACACACTGCTTCAGAACATGACGGACCCTCCACCTCCAAATCGATCCAGAGTACAGGCCTTTGTGTAACGCTCATTCCTTCAATGATAAACGCGAATCCGACCATCACCCCTGGTGAGACAAAACCACGACTCGACGGTGGGTTAGTGCCCATAGGCAACATTGTTACCGGTGATGTCTTGTGAGGACCTGTCTTACAACAGGCCTACAAGCCCTCAGTCCAGCCTCCCTCAACCTATTGCGGACAGTCTGATCACTGATGGAGGGATTGTGCGTTCCTGGTGTAACTCGGGCTGTTGTTGTTGCCATCCTGTACCTGTCCCGCAGGTGTGATGTTCAGATGTACCGATCCTGTGCAGGTGTTGTTACACGTGGTCTCCCTGTAGCGCTGTCTTAGGCATCTCACAATCTCACAATACAGACATTGCAATTTATTGCCCTGGCCACATCTGCAGTCCTCATGCCTCCTTGCAGCATGCCTAAGGCACATTCACGCAGATGAGCAGGGACCCTGGGCATCTTTCTTTTGGTGTTTTAAAGTAGAAAAGTCAGTAGAAAGGCCTCTTTAGTGTCCTAAGTTTTCACAACTGAACTTAATTGCCTTCCGTCTGTAAGCTGTTCGTGTCTTAACAACCGTTCCAAAGGTGCATGTTCAATAATTGTTTATGGTTCATTGAACAAGCATGGGAAACAGTGTTTAAACCCTTTACAATGAAGATCTGTGATTTGTAATTTGGATTTTTACGAATTATCTTTGAAAGACAGGGTCCTGAAAAAGGGACATTTCTTTTTTCCTGGGAGAGATACAGTGCCTTGCGAAAGTATTCGGCCCCCTTGAACTTTGCGACCTTTTGCCACATTTCAGGCTTCAAACAAAGATATAAAACTGTATTTTTTTGTGAAGAATCAACAACAAGTGGGACACAATCATGAAGTGGAACGACATTTATTGGATATTTCAAACTTTTTTAACAAATTAAAAACTGAAAAATTGGGCGTGCAAAATTATTCAGCCCCTTTACTTTCAGTGCAGCAAACTCTCTCCAGAAGTTCAGTGAGGATCTCTGAATGATCCAATGTTGACCTAAATGACTAATGATGATAAGTACAATCCACCTGTGTGTAATCAAGTCTCCGTATAAATGCACCTGCACTGTGATAGTCTCAGAGGTCCGTTAAAAGCGCAGAGAGCATCATGAAGAACAAGGAACACACCAGGCAGGTCCGAGATACTGTTGTGAAGAAGTTTAAAGCCGGATTTGGATACAAAAAGATTTCCCAAGCTTTAAACATCCCAAGGAGCACTGTGCAAGCGATAATATTGAAATGGAAGGATTATCAGACCACTGCAAATCTACCAAGACCTGGCCGTCCCTCTAAACTTTCAGCTCATACAAGTAGAAGACTGATCAGAGATGCAGCCAAGAGGCCCATGATCACTCTGGATGAAATGCAGAGATCTACAACTGAGGTGGGAGACTCTGTCCATAGGACAACAATCAGTCGTATATTGCACAAATCTGGCCTTTATGGAAGAGTGGCAAGAAGAAAGCCATTTCTTAAAGATATCCATAAAAAGTGTTGTTTAAAGTTTGCCACAAGCCACCTGGGAGACACACCAAACATGTGGAAGAAGGTGCTCTGGTCAGATGAAACCATAATTGAACTTTTTGGCAACAATGCAAAACGTTATGTTTGGCGTAAAAGCAACACAGCTGAACACACCATCCCCACTGTCAAACATGGTGGTGGCAGCATCATGGTTTGGGCCTGCTTTTCTTCAGCAGGGACAGGGAAGATGGTTAAAATTGATGGGAAGATGGATGGAGCCAAATACAGGACCATTCTGGAAGAAAACCTGATGGAGTCTGCAAAAGACCTGAGACTGGGACGGAGATTTGTCTTCCAACAAGACAATGATCCAAAACATAAAGCAAAATCTACAATGGAATGGTTCAAAAATAAACATATCCAGGTGTTAGAATGGCCAAGTCAAAGTCCAGACCTGAATCCAATCGAGAATCTGTGGAAAGAACTGAAAACTGCTGTTCACAAATGCTCTCCATCCAACCTCACTGAGCTCGAGCTGTTTTGCAAGGAGGAATGGGAAAAAATGTCAGTCCTTCGATGTGCAAAACTGATAGAGACATACCCCAAGCGACTTACAGCTGTAATCGCAGCAAAAGGTGGCGCTACAAAGTATTAACTTAAGGGGGCTGAATCATTTTGCACGCCCAATTTTTCAGTTTTTGATTTGTTAAAAAAGTTTGAAATAATCCAATAAATGTCGTTCCACTTCATGATTGTGTCCCACTTGTTGTTGATTCTTCACAAAAAAAATACAGTTTTATATCTTTATGTTTGAAGCCTGAAATGTGGCAAAAGGTCGCAAAGTTCAAGGGGGCCGAATACTTTCGCAAGGCACTGTATATTTATAAATATATATATATATATTTTTTTTACACACTTATTTTGCTATGTCAGTGTGCATTTGTTGTCATACTGGTGGCGGTTATTAAAATGAAATAAGTAAATTATTTGATGAGTTCATAAATTATTTAGGCTATTTTCTCTTGAACCTTATGGTCTATCTACTAGAAATGCATGGACAATATGGAGACCGATATATATATATACACATTTTTAAAATATTAATGTAAAAGTTACCAAAAGTTACAATAGATTGGCCTATTTTTCTGTTATTTACCAAAACGACCTTCTTGCCCTTTGTGCTGTTGTCTGTGCCCAATAATGTGCGTACCATGTTGTGTTGCTATCATGTTGCGTTGTCATGTGTTGCTGCCATGCTGTTGTTGTCTTAGGTCTCTATGCAGTGTTGTGGTGTCTCTCATCGTGATGTGTGTTTTGTCCTATATTTTTATTTTGTTTTTTTTAATTTCATCAGTAGCCTAATAAACTGCATGCTTTCCTGAGTTGTAGTGGGAGGACCACACAACATAATATATGCGTGACTCCAAGTTTGCTTCGATAGGATGGTTTCTAGATCAATATTTGCACAAAGATATTTCCGCCATTTCTCGCATAATACATTTGACCTACAAACAAAGATCACACCATGTCAAATGGACAAATTGTTTGTTGACATTTATAAAAAAATAATAATAATTTCCATGCGTCAAATAATTCATCCGCATGAAATGGTTGGGCGGATAAGAATGGCACCTTGGTAATGTGTGCTTTAGAGCATGTTCATACGTTTCCTGAGGTAATGATACACTAGGCATGTACACACATGTACAAAAAGGTACACACACACACAGGCGAGAGGACACAACCACAAAAGGGAAACAGGACAAAATGGGCATGCCTAGGTGATGAAACTTCTAATCAGCTCCTGATGGTGAAAGTATAGGGAAGCCTATCCATCGTAAGACCATGTCATGCAGAGTGGAACTTCTTTGTTTGGTTTCTGTACATTTGTTTTTCATAGTGATCTGCACCTTAGCCAAACAGCCGCACTTTTTTGAGACAGAAAACAAAAATCAGTTGTGGCTTGTATTTTCCTTTTGAGGGAGGGCCTTTTTCAAATGAAATGGATTTGTCACATGCTTCGTAAACAACTGGTGTAGACTAACAGTGAAATGCTTACTTACGGGCCTTTCCAAACAATGTAGAGAGAGAAAACAAACAGAACAATAATAAGGAAAAAATACACAAGTAACAATAAGTTGGCTATATACACAGGGTACGAGTACCAAGTTGATGTGCAGGGGTACGAAATCACTGAGGTAGAACGCCTTTTTGTTAAGATCGAACACCTTTTTGTTGTACAGTAGGTGTTCAGTTACCACTTTTCAAAATACAAGCCCCAACTTATTTGGTTGTCATTCTATTCAAACCGTTGTTTCCCATGACCTATTCATGCCACAGAAGCAAAGTGTCTCTCCCCATTTCTTATTTGTCTATGACTTTGTTAACTTCGACTGTCAGTTTAAAAACAGATGTGACACAACCATGAAGATTACCTGATGTGGTCAGATGTCTGCTCTGGCAGACAGACACTCCTACAGTTAAATACTGGCTTCACTATATCCACCAAAACACATCTCACTGAATCATACCGTCCAGTAGGAGTGGCCTTAATGATATACAAATGTAGGTGGTCTATCCATCAACCACATTTTGATGGTGGCTGTGAAGGAGTATGCAAATCCAAAACATATTTTGAATGGATAATATTTAACATTTGAGGTTTCCTGGCAGTAAAAGTAAATGCTTTGTCATTTAGGCTTCCACAATCTACTTCACTGCTCAGAATGGACGAAGGTAGAGCATCTGTTGTCACTGAACTTTAAATTGATCTGCATATGTAGGTAGGATTGATTGGTATAGGTAGGACTGCAGCCACTAAACACGTGTCACATGTGCATGCAAGGGTGGTGGTTATAGCATGATAGTACTACTACACAGTACCCGTAACATAATGGTGTCCCCTTACCAATACAGTGGTTGTGTTGGCTAATGTCAAAGTCATGAGTGATAAAGGTGCCCAGAAACAACCACCCACCAGAGTGATATACAGTGATAAATACCTCCTGGGCTGGGTGACTTTCACACTCAGTCAAAGTTGAAGGGTCGATGATCGAATCTGAAACAATACTGTAACTCAATATTGCTTGTATTTATGTCCGCATTTTCTCTGTGAGAGAGGATTTCCACTCAGGGATGATTATATGGTCTTCAAAGGATCTCTTCATCCTCTTTTGCTGTTACCTGTTTTGTCATCGGTGTCATCAAACTCTACGGTCACAGAGTGGCCGTTGTTGCAGATGTTGATTGAGTTGCAGTGGTCGTAGGAGACGAATATGGGAGGCAGGCTGGCATCGTATACAGTGTCCTCAGGAACTATGTCTATGGGAGACTGGCGATTGCCCTGGGCGATGGGGTAGTCTTTGTGCCATGCATCTGGACCTTAGAAACAAAGACGGTCAGAGCTGGACATGACATTATGTAAAGAAAGGAGATAAGATCCATTAATTCACCATTTTATAAAAACTGAAGAAAGCCACGACATTCTCAATTTCACACCAGGACATAACATTTTAGGTTGCTGCATCAATCAACACACTGATCATAGGCCCCAATACCTTAACAATACTGATAGACTCCTAGAATTCAAAGACTTGCTAAAACCTGCTTGTTGAATAGATGGCTAAATAAGGTGGCATGCAGGTTAAGTATAATTGGGCTAATCTCGTAGAGTTACTGTTTCTCTCAACGTTAGCACTATTGTCTGAGAATGTCAATGCGAGATCCCCACCCAGAACGCAGTAAACCAGAATAAATACATATATTTTTTAAATTAGCCAATCAGTCACCTGTCGATTCTTAATAAAAGGTCCGATGCAGACATAGTTCAAAACATGGATGTGATTATAGACTATTGCCAATAGAAACGTATTTAATCAAATATGCATTCAGTCTTGCAGAGACAAATGCAGTCTTTCCCGAATGCCTGTCACTCGCAGCGCATGAGCGTCCCCAAACAAGGTCAACGCTGCGATACGGTGTGTTCTACAGTAGCTTACATAGTGATGCTCTCCCAGGTTGGTAGGTTTACTTACCATCCTGCTCTCCGTATCCCCAGTGATGCCCTGTCATTGCGAGGATTCCGCTTAGATTCACCTTATCTATATGCTGACTGACTCTCGACTCACAGCCCAGACGGTACGAAATGATGGGATAAATGGCGTGCCGAAAATGAAGTGCTGGTGTGTGAGCAGTGTTGATGAAGACTGGGAGTGGAGGTTGGGAAGGATGATCAGGTGGCGACGAATGGCAATCGTAATGATACTTTCTTGCCACGCCCCCTTTTCAATTACCTCGCTTGATTTCTGTTTATTGTACTTCAAAACATCTAAAGAAAGACCTCTCATTTATGATAATTAGACCTATTACAGCAGCCAATTAAGATACACTTTCCTCTGAACTAACGAAATAACATGTATCACAACATGTTTTTAATGATAATGCATGGCACATATTTCAATGGGTATAGTGTTGTTTTGCTTTTCCAGCTTAAACCCATAACTAATATTTATGATTATATAACCAATATTTAAAAAGTCGCATCTAAAAGAACACATCACATCTTACTATAATATGTAATTCAAAATTCAAATTCCTTGATTAGTCTGAACGGGTGATGCAACTGTGGCAGAATTAATTAATTACATTTTGCGCAAGTTTGAATCGATTGAATGTTCACTACTACTCCCTCTGGTGGTCAACTGTAGTTAAATCGAAAGTGCAGCTTTGAATTTACAACTGCGTTCAATCACTTGTCTCTCTATCGAATCATCGAATGAAGCTATCAAATTAACCGGTGGGGTTCTCCAAGCGGACCATGGCAGTTACTAAAGCTTCTAAAGACCAGAAATACGATAGACAATTGAGGTATGTAAAGCTAGAAATTATGTGAAAATTATACAGTTATTTGTTAAACCTAAATCGTTGCATGAGTTAGACATATCTCCACTGACAAATTGCAGCTAGTTAACGTAGTTATGCTAGCAAGCCCGTAACGTTAACTGACTTATTATTGATAGTGTATTCTCTTGGCCTAACGTTAACTATGCCAACCAACCAGCATGCTTTAAAAGTATTATAGCTAGCTACTGTAGCTAGTCTTCATTGACATGCTAGTTAGCTGTCCTGTTACAGTCAGTGGTTAGCTGTCTGCTATAGCTTCTAGCCACCTAATTTACTTTCAACAACACCAGCCAGAATTGGTGTCGTTCATTGACTGAATCTCAAAAAGGTTCCTTGTTCTCGTCTATGTACCATACCAGATGAGATGTGATAATAGCTCAATAACAAGGCATTGAAGATGACAAGGAGATTGGCAACATGCCGGTGTTATGATGGCCTGTACTCCATTTCAGATTGTGGGGAGACCATGGCCAAGAAGAACTTGAAAATGCACACGTATGCCTGATCAATTCCACAGCATCTGGGACTGAAATACTCAAGAACCTTGTGCTTCCAGGTAAATATTTCAATATTTGATACTAGAAAAGACCGATGACCAGGAGTGGGAAAACACTGCTCTAATGGAATGCATGAGTAGGCTAGCCTTCCTAAGCTAGTTGCTCTCTTCATCAGGCATTGGAGCGTTCACTATTGTAGATGGACACACAGTCTCCGGGGAAGACGTCGGAAATAAGTAAGAACGTGATAGGCCTATTGTTTATCATCTCATTGAAGCGATTTTGATCTTAATCTTAAAATGTTTTATACAATATACTGTCTTTATCTTTAACTTCCTTTTCTACTCAGCTTTTTTCTGAGCAACAACAGCATAGGAAGGGTAAACGATTATGCTATTCTACTCTATCAATATCTTAGCTCTACCTGTATGCAGTATGTCATAACAAGTCTTTTGGGATGGTGTGTTTTCCAGAACCGAGCCCAGGCTGCCACAGAGCTGCTACAGGAGCTGAACACTGATGTATCTGGCAACTTTGTGGAGGAGGTTTGTGTTTTCAACTATGAGCAGTAGATCAGTTCTTCCTGAAGAGGGCTGTCACAGCTTTCCCTGCACAGATCCTCAGGGTATAGCGGTAGATCTGTGTTAAATCCGATCAAGGTGTAGATTTACTATGACGCTGCACTGGTTGACTAGCCATTGATGGGTCTCATTTCCCGCAAAGTGCACTTCTTTATCTGAATGTATTGATTGCTGAGTGTTATAAAACAAGCAGAGCACTTATAGTAGATCAGTCTTGTTTGTCAAACTCTTATTGTGATCTGGTATTTTATTTTCCATTATAGAGCCCTGAAAAGCTCTTGGACAACGACCCAGAGTTCTTCCACAGATTTACCCTGGTGATTGGTGTCCAGCTGCCTGAAAGGTGCTATTCATCCTCTTATTCTTACACATTTATTTATGGACATACACCACTGTTCAAAAGTTTTGGGGTCACTTAGAAATGTCCTTATTCTTGAAAGAAAAGTACATGTTTCATCCATTAAAATTGATCAGAAATACAGTATAGATGTTGTAAATGACTATTGTAGCTGGAAACGGCAGATTTTTTTATGGAATATTTACATAGACGTACAGAGGCCCATCATCAGCAACCATCAGTCCTGTGTTCCAATGGCATGTTGTGTTAGCTAATCCAAGTTTATCATTTTAAAAGGCTAATTGATCATTAGAAAACCCTTTTGCAATTATGTTAGCACAGCTGAAAACTGTTGTCCTGATTTAAAGAAGCAATAAAACTGGCCATCTTTAGACTAGTTGAGTATCTGGAGCATCAGCATTTGTGGGTTCGATTACAGGCTCAAAATGGCCAGAAACAGAGACCTTTCTTCCGTAACTCGTCAGTCTATTCTTGTTCTGAGAAATGAAGGCTATTCCATGTGAGAAATTTCCAAGAAACTGAAGATCTCGTCCAACGCTGTGTACTACTCCCTTCACAGAACAGCGCAAACTCTGTCTAACCAGAATAGAAAGAAGAGTGCTAGGCCTCGTTGCGCAACTGAGCAAGAGGACAAGTACATTGGCGTGTCTAGTTTGAGAAACATGCCTCACAGGTCCTCAACTGGAAGCTTAATTAAATAGTACCCACAAAACACCAGTCTCAACGTCAACAGTGAAGAGGCGACTCCGGGATGCTGGCCTTCTAGGCAGAGTTCCTCTATCCAGTCTCTGTGTTATTTTGGCCATCTTAATCTGTTATTTTTATTGGCCAGGCTTAGATATGGCTTTTTCTTTGCAACTCTGCCTAGAAGGCCAGCATCCCGGAGTCGCCTCTTCACTGTTGACGTTGAGACTGGTGTTTTGCGGGTACTATTTAATGAATAGTACAGTAGTCATTTACAACTTTAACAATGTCTACACTGTATTTCTGATCAATTTGATATTATCTTAATGGACAAAATGTGATATTCTTTCAATAACAAGGACATTTCTAAGTGACCCCAAACTTTTGAACGGTAGTGTATATTTCAAATGAAGTGTTTTTATTTGGTATTTGTGATAGTCTTACAAAGTAACATCAAATATATATATTTTTAAACATTCTCTTGTCATGTAAATGATTTTGTTTTTATTTTCACAGCACGTGTTTGAGACTGGGGTCAGTGTTGTGGAATGCAAACATACCTTTCCTGGTGTGTAGAACGTATGGCCTCGTCGGTTACATGAGGCTAGTAGTGAAGGAGCACACAGGTATGGTCAACTCTTGTGAGTCACGCATGTATTGCTGTATCTGTAGTAATGGTGACAAGCACTCAAGGTCAGTGTTCTCTTGCAGTAAATCGAAGACACTCAAACAAGCTGTTTGCAATCACTCCCTCTAGTGATTGAGTCTCATCCAGACAATGCCTTGGAGGACCTGAGGCTTGACCAACCTTTTGCAGAGCTCAAGAACCACATCCAGTCCTACGACTTGGAGGGAATGGGGAAGAAGGTGTGTTTGGGTGTTTTTTTTTGTGTTTTCTTTTTAGGCCACTGTTGTGTTTTGTATTTTAGTTGTAATTTTGTCCTCACTGGTTCATGTATTTTCTTACGCTCTTGTGTTATGCAGGATCACAGTCATACACCATGGATCATCATTGTTGCCAAATACCTAGAAAAGTGGTTCAGTGAGGTAATACTTCTGTGACCAACAACCAAAGGCAGATTCTACAGCAACCTATGATGTGCAAGAGAGCTGAAAATTGAATACATCTTTTTTTGTCTAGCACAATTTTCAGTTCCCGAAGAACTACAAAGAGAAGGAGGCCTTCAAACAGCTTATACGGCAAGGTATTTCATTTCACAGATTTTTCTTGTCTTCATTTGTATTTTTACATTTTCACAGAATTTTAGTTGTCTACAGACACTATCTTATCCAGATTATGCCTGACTGTATATGGTTTGTGTTCTCATGATACTTGGTTTCTTTAGGAATCCTGAAGAGTGAGAAGGGAACTCCTGAGGATGAGGAGAACTTTGAGGAGGCCATCAAGAACGTCAACACAGCCCTTAACCCCACCAAGGTGGCTCTTCTCATACCGCACCCCTAAACCCCCTCACTCCTTTCAGCCGTATTATGTTAATCCGTGCTGCTGGTTGCACGAGATCACTGGAAGTTGCTACTCTTGTCAACTTTGCTAACTCCACTCTCACCTCTCTGTAGATTTCAAGTGGCGTTGACGACATATTCAATGGAGAGCAATGCAATGACATTACATCACAGGTGAATCTAAATATGACACGTCTACTCGGGCCTTGATCGAAGCATCCTGTGAATGATTTATTTGTAGGTTTAATGCATGACTGGTTGTTCTGTCTTTCTCTGCTTTACGCAGACTCCAGCCTTCTGGGTGATGACGCGAGCAGTGAGGGAGTTTGTGCACAACGACGGTGGCGGAAACCTACCTGTGCGTGGCTCCATTCCAGACATGATTGCGGACTCAGAGAAATTCATCAACCTCCAGAATATGTAGGTAGTGATAATTATATTATTAATTTATATGGCAAGCAGCCAGCCGCCGGTTTAATTAAAAAGTCAGTTGCTGTATGAGTTAATTGCGAGCACAGCTCAATGCTTGTAATGTGGGGCATATCAAGGAGAGGACAGTCATTGTATAATAAACCATAAACCAATGTCCATAGCTAAATGGTAGAATTGTATGTGCCAAACCATATGACGCTGCGATTTCCACTGTTGTTTACGATTTCCTGTGCCTTAACCTTATTTCCCGAACACAAGGTATGCTTTGTGCTGGCATGATCATCATAGTCCTGGCCTGGGCATTAATGCAGGCATATGTTTTCAGTTATAGAGAGAAGGCAATGCAAGATGCTTCCGTCGTGTCTAAGCATGTGGAGTCTCTCCTGCAGTCTGTTGGAAAGGTATGTGAAACTTTATTCTGTAGTGTCAGGGATATTTAATCTCATGCAATGTCAAAATGCATAGTAACTCTCCTGCAGTAGTACTTGTGCAGCAGTAGGGCTGTGTAAGGATCAACATTTTATTACCTTTGATAGATTGTAAAAAGGTTTGATTTCTGATATTATCTAGTTAATTGGATTGACTTCTGTCTTTTCTCTTGCTAAAGCCCTCAGAGAGCATATCTGAGCAGGACATCAAACTATTCTGTGAGTATTCCGACAAGTACACACACAACCATAATGTGAACAGGACACGTAATATGGCAGGAATGTAAATTGAATACTCTAACTCATTTAACAGTAACTCAAAGCGTCATGTCAGTCAGGTGTTGTTTGTCATACAGTAGTGTGGCTGCACTTTGATGAACCCATGATGAAAGGGAACACTGCAGTAGGTTGAGCCCTGTGCTGTGTGTTTCGGTCTGCAGGTAAGAACGCTGCCTTCCTGAGGGTGGTGCGCTGCAGGTCTCTGGCTGAAGAATACAGCGTGGAGACGGTCAATAAAGATGCGATCAGTAAGTTCAACACCGTACAGACGCCCACCTTGACTTGGCCTATTCTGTTTTTGAGTCCCTTTGATTTTGTGTGTTGGTAGTGTGTACTAAGATTCTGTTCTCTCTCCTCAGCCTCCTGCATGGACAGTGCAGATGGGGAGATGGTGTTGTACCTTATGTTGCGCTCTGTGGACCGTTTCTATCAGCAGCATTCCCGCTACCCAGGTACGGCTAGGCTGGCGTAGTTCTGCCCCCAACACAACTGTGTCACTCACAACCTGGCACACAGCGTAACTAAACTGTGTTCCGCAATGTTAAACTGCCCATCTCCAGATATGTGATATGTTCTTCCTCCTTTTTGAAGGTGTCTACAATTATCAAGTAGAAGAAGACATTAGCAAGTTGAAGCTGTGTGTGAACAGCCTTCTGCAGGAGTACAGCCTGAACGTCAATGTGAAAGATGACTACATCCACGAGTTGTATGTATTGTGCATAGTGTCCAGTCAAATGTTCTCTGCAGAGAGAATGGTCATTTTACAGCCCACTGCAAAACCTCCCTACAGTTTTTGTGTTTATATTTGTAATTTCGCCAGAATATTTCCATTAACTGTAAAATGGGTATGAGGTTATCATCAAGGAGAGGAACATGATTAAATAATCTACATGTCATTTCACTTTGCTCTTCGACAGCTGTCGCTATGGTGCTTCTGAGCCACACACAGTGGCATCCTTTTTGGGAGGTGAGTTCTACAGGACTTGGATCCTATTATGGTCTAGTATCCTCGTGCTATATTTGTTATGGGATAAACATTTTGTTTACTTGGAGTTGGTCCAAATGTACCGTTTTCAATGTGTTTCCTTAGGATCTGCTGCACAAGAGGCCATCAAAATCATCACTCGTCAGTTTGTTCCCTTCAACAATACATTCATCTACAATGCCATGTCCCAGACAACTGCCACGTTTCAGCTGTAGAAAAATCTATTTTCCTCCTTAATGACATGCACTTAACCCCTCTGTAAATTATATGAATGGAATGTTGCAGCGCAGTAGCAGTGATAACTGAACGTTTGTGTAGTTGGAACACTTTGTTCATACTGTATGTTTCCACCAATTATTATTATGTTGTGGCTGAAAGAAAGAGGAAGTTCTGATGGACTGTTTCCGATTACTTTTCAATGTTTGTGTTCTGGCTGGTTTATTCTCACACATTAAGTGTTGTACCTATTAGTACATTTGAATAATTTACCAGCCAAATTCGAACCATTCAAGAAATGTCCCAGGGTTTGAATGATTTCCTCTGAAGATATCCTGCACTGAACAGACAAGGAAGTTTGAGGTAAATGCATGTGGTGTACCTGTACATTAGGTACCCAAGGAACTCTGATTGTGCTCCAACATCTTGCGCCCTGATGGGCAACAGTCTGGACATGGTACTTTACATGGCCAGCAGTAGGGGTCACATTGTCCTGTCCAAATCAAAATGAGCTGACTATCATGTGAGCTTCATGATGAACAAGCAAAATTGCCACCCTAATTTGCCCAAAGTTGACTGATTGGGCACAATTCCCAAGACATTGGCCTGATGGTGGAAAAAAATGTGTTACCTTTTCCTGTTGACTGGTAGAATAACCCCAACATGACACAATCGTCTCTATATGCAAAACAATAAAAAATCCTCTTAAGAGCTGTGTAATATGTTGTTTTGGTTCCTTCCCCAGTTCAGATTATAGAGCATTGGTGGAGTGGTGTTTGTCACAAAATGCAGTGTGTGTTCTGTGGTGAGCAGGCACTCTGCTGACTACACACTTGGAGCAGAAACTCATCATAAAGATTTCTTGGGAGTATGGCTGTTTCCTCCCCCCAATTAATAAACAATGCTCTGTATTTTGTTGCAGCACATAAATTCCTGCGTAGTTCATTTATATATATATATTTATATAATCCCATTCTGATTACATTCAGTAGAGGGTGATATTTCCCATGTCGGTGGGAAGAGCATGTTAACGGTAGGCACACTCATACGATCATTGTGTTGAGTGAATAATTCCCGAATTCTGACTATATAGCACCCACTGTACCAGACAACATTAGCTACAAAATGTTAATGAGAAGCCTGCCTAAACCAGTTATGTTGTTTAGTCACTATGTTCTTGTTCAATGTCCCAGTCTCTGGAAACATTGGTGCTGCTCGGTAACATTGAGAACAATTATGACCACTTCATTGCTTACATCTGATTTGTGTTGCAGCCAGCCAGGGACCAATAACAAGAGAGTTGGTATACTGAAGGCCACTGTTACATAACTGTGGGCTGCTTTTGAATATGTGTTGGTTGGTTGCTTAGAGAGGGCACTGACATGTTCTTCATTTGTTGTGTTTTGCCTGCAGGATTTAACTGAGTGGAAATTTGCCCCTGGTAGATTTTTTTCCCCCTTGTAAGACCCCCGCCTCCTTCCTGAGAAGGACGGTGCAGATCACGGTGTTCGAGTGGCCTGCCAAAATGTACTTTGGCCATTTCCCAAACAGAAAGTTTAATCTTCTAAGATTATTCTGTTTGGAATGCCAGTTTTATTTAACCAGCCCTGAATCTAATCTACACACAGTTGGGGTTGGACTGCATGGGCTCTGGGCAGGAAGCTCCTCTCTCGGCTAAGGATATTTATTTTACTGTTGCAATTTTATCACATCTCTTGATCTGAGTCGCTAATCATCTGGCCCTTAAGGCCATGTGTCTCAACTACAAACCTGATTTTATCTCAGCCGGTTTCATGTCACCTGGCAATCTTCCTCGAGCTACGCAGCTAGGCTTTATAATCTGCTTAGCCTCTGATGTGATGTCTCTCCGGCAGTTTATTTCTCTTCAAGGACCTATTTCCCAGCTGAGAACATCAGTCAAACCTATCGGGTGTGCCCATGGTTTGTCCAGTGCTCTGCACAGCTGTGTCAACACGCCAGCATGACGGTGGAGAACATTTCAAACATACAGAGATGGCTTCAATTACCTTAAATGCTCATTGTGCAGCCTTTGTCTCACTGTATCAGGGCCCGCCAGTTGCTAGTGTCTTGCTAGATAGTCGCATAAGGCTGCACTATTGTGACAGTCTGTACTAATGATAACAGACATACTGGAAAATAAACACAGACATGATCCGTTTACAAGATGGTCTTATTGTGTACATTTGAAGTCAGAAGTTTACATACACTTAGGTTGGAGTCCTTAACTTGTTTTTCAACCACTCCACAAATGTCTTGTTAATAAACTATAGTTCTGGCAAATTGGTTAGGACATTACTTTGTGTATGACACAAGGAATTTTCCAACAATTGTTTACAGACAGATTGTTTCACTTATAATTCACTGTATCACAATTCCAGTGGGTCAGAAGTTTACATACACTAATTTGACTGTGCCTTTAAACAGCTTAGAAAATTCCAGAAAATTATGTCATGGCTTTAGAAGCCTCTGATAGGCTAATTGACAACATTTGAGTCAATTGGAGGTGTACCTGTGGATGTATTTCAAGGCCTACCTTCAAACTCAGTGCCTCTGCTTGATTGACATCATGGGAAAATCAAAAGAAATCAGCCAAGACCTCAGGAAAAAACAACTGTAGACCTCCATAAGTTTGGTTCATCCTTGGGAACAATTTCAAAATGCCTGAAGGTACTAGTTCATCTGTACAAGCTGATTAAAGGCACAGTAAACTTAGTGTATGTAAACTTCTGATCCACTGGAATTGTAATAGTTTATTATAAGTGAAATATTCTGTCTGTAAACAATTGTTGGAAAAATTACTTGTGACATGTGTAACCGATGTGAAATGGCTAGCTAGTTAGCGGTGGTGCGCGTTAATAGCGTTTCGATGACGTTGGTGACGTCACTAACTCTTAGACCTCGAAGTAGTTGTTCCCCCTGCTTTGCAAGAGCCGCTGCTTTTGTGGCACGATGGGTAACGATGCTTCGAGGGTGACTGTTGTTGATGTGTGCAGTGGGTCCCTGGTTCAAGCCCAGGTAGGGGCGAGGAGAGGGACGGAAGCTATACATGCACAAATGTCCTAACCAACTTGCCAAAACTATAGTTTGTTAACAAGACATTTGTGGAGTGGTTGAAAAATGAGTTTAATGACTCCAACCTAAGTGTATGTAAACTTCAGACTTAAAATGTATGTATGCACATTTTCAGTGACCATTGTTGGCTCATGAGCGCTACTTTCAGAACTCCTTGCTAAAAAGCACACAAAAGTACCGAAGAATCCATTTAATGGAGTTGCGTATGCTCTGATGCTTCCTGTAGAGCACATCCTACATTAAATAAAGGTTCAATAAAAAAACAGAACCTCTTTCACATTTCCCATAGATTCATCTTCCTTCAGAGGTTAAAGGTTGGGAAGGTATTCTGATGAAGCTGCGTCTCTGAAACTGAGACTCGTTCCCTCCTTTGCCTTACTGGTGACACGAAAAGCGACCCACCCACCCACCCGCTCACTCACCCTCCTACTAATCCCTCCCACCCTCTTTCTTTTTGTATGCACTATGCACATACACCCACACACATATATACTGTACACCCACACTCATCTGGCCTTGTACCGTCTGTCTCTATTCCATTCACACTTTATCAAGGCTCCAGTATCCCAGCTTGGGTGTAGTGTTATCTCCCGTCACAGGGGAGGCCGGACAATAGGAGTCCGCTGCTTTACTGTGGTCTGGCCGTTAATTCAAAGATCTGTGAATCAGAAACATTGACTCTGCAGAAAGGCTACAGTGCCAGTGATTTGCTGTGTTATTTTACTGGCATTCTGTGAAAGACTGCTTTGGTTCTGAGAGGGAGAACGAGAGAGAAGTGGGTGGTTTTGCTGATCCCTGGTGATTATAACTTTGGATATTTGTCTGGCTGGGCTCCAGCGCTGTGCTCTCTTCCCTGGGGCCAGTAGTGCTTGGCTGTATTTAAACATGGCTGTTTGAGTAGAGCGTTCAGTCTGTTTACTGTAAGACTGCAGGGATTCTGGGAGTATTAACCCTCACATGAGTCTTTCAGGGAGAATTCTGTGGACTGATAGATGTGGATATGTCATTTTTCACAAAGAGGTCAAAGTTCCATCAATGTCAGAAAGGTTCTAATGCCTCTGAGGCTGTATTTCACTCCAATGGTCATCCTATACTGTAGCTCCCAGTCATGTTGTGGTGGGATGGTCAGTGGGATCGTGAGTATGAAGATGGGCACTGTGAAGGCCTGTCACTGTCAGCCCGTGCTTTATATAGTGTGTTTATGTAACACACGGTTGAACCTCCCTCTCCCAGGAGGAGTTTAGCCTGCCAAATCAGGGAGTGGGGGGGTGGGGTGTGCGGCTCATGCACCTTTAACATTGTGGGAAAGCATGTGAGCCCATGCGTGATTTCCCCCCCCCCCCCCCCCACACACACCCAGTCCACCTGCCCCCTTACTAGGATGTGGTGATGAGGATAGACCGTTAGACTGCAGTGAAACAGTAAAAACACACAACATCGCCCAGCCCATGCAAGTACTCTACAGTAACTCTCACCACTCGCCCTCTGGGGAAGGAAGGGGAGAGCCTGGTTGAACATCCACTTCTCTTCATTTCTGTTTTGCTAAGGGGTCTTGTAAAATAAACACCCTTCACTTGCATCCAATTTATTTCTGCTCTCTTTGTTAAAGGTCTGGGGGGGGGGGGGGGGGGGGGGGGTCACATTGTGAATTGACTTGTTGCCCTTGAACAGAAAGAGAGTGTTGACGTAGTGAGTGGTGTCCAGTGGAGGCTGCTGAGGGGAGGACGGCTCATAATAATGGCTGGAACGGTGCAAATGGTATGGCATCAAACACATGGAAACCACGTGTTTGATGTATTTGAAACCATTCCACTGATTCCGCTCCAGCCATTATAATGAACCCGTCCTCCCCAATTAACGTGCCACCGGCCTCCTGTGGTGGTATCGTACATTTGCAGGCTAAAATACAGCAGACTGACGCAACAGCAAACTAAATTTGGATTCTTAGTTTGTGTCATATGCAACATTGTTTCTTTCTGCCTCTTCCTGTCTGCCCAGGTCTTACTCCCCGTTCATCCCCTCAGAGGGGCCTTCCAGACAGGCTTAGAGTCACCTCATCTCTGGATCAGCCCCACGGGGCCTGTGGTAGATGTCGTGTTACACACACACACACACACACACACACACACACAGTCCATCCACAGGGCTCTCTCACCTCCTCCTGGTGCCTCCAACATGTCTTAGGCACAATCACATTCATTCTCAAACAAAACCACAGTGTGGAGACGATCAGAGATCCTCTTATCCGAGAGAGATCATCTTGTCCGTGAGGTTCTTTAGTGCTTTATGTAATTTGCAATGTGTTCTATACTGTATGTAACATCACAGAGAGATGTTTTAGGACATACATGCCTTTAATAATATTAAAACATGTGACTATAGTTTTGGACATTATAATTTTCGAAACATAAATTACTTGCAATAATTTAACTTCTGTAAAACAGTACTATCTTGTACAGATTGTGCAAGCCGACTTGTTACCACCCTATACCTTGAAGGTGTCTCATTCCAAAGTAAGACTGCGTCTCCCATTTGCAGTCGCCTTACGACTGTTTGTTTGTGTGTTTTCATTTCTTTTTTATTTCCAGACCTTAAAGTTAGTCTCAGAGGTGTAGTGTATGTATACCAGAGGAGTATACCAGAGGAGGCTGGTGGGATGAGCTATAGGAGGACGGGCTCCTTGTAATGGCTCGAATGGAATCAATGGAATGGAATGAGGTGCCCCGAGTGGCGCAGAGGTCTAAGACACTGCATCACATTGCTGAGGCACCACTACAGCCTGGGGTTCGATCCCAGGGAGCCAAATAGGCGGCACACAATTAACCCAGTGCCATCCGGGTTAGGGGAAGGTATTGCCGGGGGGCTTTCTCTGGTTTATTGTGCTCTAGCGACCCCTTGTGGTGGGCCGGGTGCCTGCAAGCTGACTTCGTTAGTCAATCAAACAGTGTTTCCTCCAACACATTGGCGCGGCTGACTTTCGGGTTAAGCGAGCAGTGTGTTAAGTAGGCCGCTAGGCGGGTCATGTTTCGGAGGATGCATGTCTCGGCCTTCGCCTCTCCCAAGCCCATTGAGTAGTTGCATTCCAGCCATTATAATGAGCTGTCCTCCTATAGCTCCTCCCATCAGCCTCCTCTGATGTATACCTACTGTATATACAGGACAGGATGTAAGAGGCCCTGATCCTGTTGGTGTCATGTATATATGATATACTGTGGAACCACATAAAGTACACTTGAACATATACACAGTACAGTGCAACCAGTTCTCCTCTCACCTGCTTTGTATGGGGGATTTTTTTTAGTGTGGGTTGGAACACTGCTCTATTGTGTGCTTGTATGTGTGTGTATATGTCTGTATGTGTGTGTTCTACTGCTGTGTTTATTTTTGTAAATGTGTTAATGATGGCATGTGTTGTCCATGTCTAGAGTGTCATTAACTCAGGAACCGTGTTGAAGCAATCCTCATAGACAGGTATGTGTGCCTGAGTTATGACATTATCTTATTGTATGTTGGTGCAAACAGTTATCTAGGTTTCGCTGGGTCCAGCAGGCCAATCCCCCTGCTGTCTGCCCATCAAAGGAATGCCTGGAATATTTCAGTGCCAGGCGTCCTTACGGTTGGTGGAACCGCAGGGGGCCTGGGCATGGGTGCTAGATAACTGTTGGTGATTGTGTATTTAACCGATTCGTTTTTGGCGTAGGCTATGGTCGTGCCTGTTAAGAGTTTAGGAATAAACCGTTTGAATCGAGAGCTTGATCTTATGTCCTGGACAGATGTTTTATTATAAGGTGGCAGTCTTATCTCCACTCTCTGGCATGTACTTTATTTGCCATCACTAAGATCTCCCGGCGAAGGCTCGGAATTCCATTTGAAAACATGTCAGACAGAAATCTTTCCACCACAGTAAAACAGAAGTGGTGTACCGAATATTAATGAACAGCACCCACTGGTATACAAATAATTTATCCTTTTCAGAAGAGCTCAAAGGTGACTGACAGATTAGTGTGTTTTTCCATGAACTCCAAGGTTGCTCTGGCTCGGAGGCAGTTGAGGGTGCACACCGCAACTCCTCATGGGGGCGAACTCTGCGACCCCGGGAGCAAGGCTGCGCCTCCCTGCTATATGGAAAGTTTCTGGATGCCTATGAGGGAAAGAGCCTCAGAGGAGGGCTGAGCAGCTGGGGGACCCAGGCCAGCAGGCAGGAGAGAGGCTTCTACAGGGGAAGCTCAGTCTCCTCCACGCAGCCAAGGCCAAGCTGACAAGCAGTACTAACAGCACCTCTCTCATACTCTCCCATCTATGTGCCTCAAATGGGTCGCTCACTCCCTCTCTCCTCTCCCCCTCCATTCCTTACACAAAACAAGACTTGTTTCTCTTTATTAGTAACACCTGTTCTTTTTGACTGCAACATTCAAAACACAAAGAGTTCAAAAACATCTCACCAATGTGAGCCATTTAAAGAATTTCCAGGGGAATTATTTGTGGCATGTCCCGAGGTGAATAACAGACATTGTTTCAGAGCACTTCTGAAACAATGTCATTTTACTGGTCTCCCCTCCCTATAAGCCATCCAGATGAGCTTCTCTGACAATGTGAGAACAAATTGAAGTTGGGCTGAAATTCTTTATCTGAACATAGAGCAGACAGCCTTTGAGGCCAGGGCCTGTTTTGACAAAGGGCTAGCTCCACAAGGAGGTGTTGATGAGAGGGGAGAGGGGCACGGCGAATTCCACAGATAAGTGGCGTGGCCTGGTGCACCACGAGGTTAGGGAAGGAGGCACTGGAGACAAAAGGCTGACACAGCCATGGATGCACACTCAGAAAGGGATGTTTGTGTATCTGAGGAGAGAGAGAGATAAGGTTAGGATAGAGCAAGAGTAAACTGAGGAGTCTGAATGTAGTGACGCTAATAGGAGTGTAGGGATGGGACTAGGATGAACCAATCAGAAACTGAGATTAGCCAATCAGAATCAAATCAAATCAAATTGTATTTGTCACATACACATGGTTAGCAGATGTTAATGCGAGTGTAGCGAAATGCTTGTGCTTCTAATCCTGATTGAGAACAGACCAGTGACATTGGCCATGTCCATTCCAAGGGGCCATAGGAATGACCATAATCTCAACAAGAACCGAGGCGCAACTCTGACTGCAGTGTGAGGATCAAACCCCACATGACCCAACTGTTTAGCTCTCTCTCTGCCTGGCCCCATGCCCTCCTTCCCTCACATAGAGTAAATCAGCTCCCTTGAATTTGCCTCTGGGTCCTCAATCTCAGATCCCAGCATTCCTAGCATTCTTCTGTGTAATTAAATTGCCAGTTTTCTATTAAGCTTTATTTGTGTTGCTCAGAAACAGGAAGGATGGTCAGATTCATCAGATTCATATCTACTATTAAGTCAGGGAGAGGAAAGATGTGGAATGAAATCCTTATGAGGGGGTGGTAATGAGAGTTTTATGGCAGAGGGCCTTCCCACTCGCTGCCCTACAGCCACTCTAAAGCACATCACTTCTGTGGAACACAAAGCATTATGTGGATGTGTGCTTTTGTGGGTTGTATTGTGTGTGTTTCAGGGTCTATGTCTTTGTGCTTTGCGTGTGTGTGTGTCAGCAGCAGCCAGGATGATACACCATGCTAGCCGCAGAGACCCACAATGCAGCAGTCAGCTTGACAGAGTAGGGGGAGGGGCTGGAGATGTTGGCGAGAGATGGAGACAGAGAGTGGGAGAGAGAGAGAGAGAGAGTGTGTGTGTGTGTGTTTGAAAGAGAGAGAGAGAAAGAGGAGGTGGTATGATGGAGGAAGGGAGCATTCTCAGTAGGGGGTTCACATGTAGGCCTACATGTTCATGTCTCCCCTCTAACCACAAGGGGGAGTCCAAAGCAGTGTGAGCAGAGGTTGCACCCTGGTACCATCTCATAAGCAGGAGCTTGGCTGATGGCTGGCGAGCTTCTCTGTGGACCATCACTATTGGGGCAGCTACAGTATAGAGAGAGATAATATTTCACACACCTGAGTGAGATTGAGGAACACAGACACACACACACACAAGTACACACACACACACACACACACCCCAAACAGGGCAACCTGAGAAGATTTGCTGATGCAAGTTACCCTGTTATGCATGTATTCTTTCTGTCGTTCTCTCTCTCTCCACTCCCCTTTGCTTCCCTCCCCCCTCTCTCTCCTTCTCACAGGGGCCCTTTGAAGAAAAACACAGGATGTCTCATCACTACAGCATGCATTACATTCCATGTAACTGGCAGTGTTCACTTGCAAAACGATGGAATGTGAATGAATAGTTTAACGGGACGTAAATACGCCTTGTTACGAGCGGCTAAGAAGAAGCTAATGAGTTGTAAGCTCATTTCACTATGATTTGAAAGTGAAACCCATAATTAAAGGGATACTGTGGAATTTTGGCAATGAAGCCCTTTATCAACTTCTCCAGAGTCAGATGAACTTGTGGACAGCATGCTAGCAGATACCCTTAGACTTCCAGCCATTACACTACAGTAACTCTAGTCAGCATTGGCTCCCGAAATCAAAGTTCCTTTGAACTGGACACAAAGACATAAAAATGGTATCCATGAGTTCTTCTGACTCTGGGGAAGTAGATAAAAGGCCTCATTGCTAAAATCCCAAAGTATCCCTTTAAATCATTCTAACCCTCTCGCCTTCCCTCAAAAGTCTCAACCAGAGGTCAGGGTAAAGTAGGCCAGTCGAGACAGCTATTATTGCAAAGTTCTGAGGGATAAGTTGTGTTATTGTTCGGAAAGACGTTATTGTGTATCTGACTGGGAGTCAGGTGGTTCAGTCTGAAGAGACGTACCCCCGGCCCAGACACCAGCTGAGATGGCTTTCTGTAGCGGTACATCTAGAGCCAGTCTCTCAGAAAACATGTTTTTTTTCCTTCCTCCCAAATGTCACAAATGTTTTAGAGAGCGGTGCCGAGAGACGGGCTCTGACCTTGTTTCCTTGACAGTTTTACATTGGAGATTGAGCTGTGAATTTGGGTTAAGTCCCAGAGAGAGCTGAGTCATGCTGGTTCTACCTGTTAGAGAGAGGGACCAGTCGGTCTAGTTCCCCTGATGGGCGGGTGGGAGGGAGATACTCAGCCCTGAAAACACGTTGAACCCTGTGCCTCCCCTCTCTCTTCCCTCTCCCCTGCTGCAGGGACATGTAATAGTGTGCATGGTCCGCAATGATGTAGGGAAGTGCTGGGGTCACTGACGGCGTGGTGTTGCTTCTCTGTCTAGGCTACCAAAGTACTTTCAGCCACCATGTCTCTCTTGATCAGTGTAGGACAGAGTAACGGCAGCCAAGGACAGGGTAGTGAATGGCTGCCTCTCTCTGTCCTCTGTTATCCTCTATCCCCCTCTCACTCTCATCTCCCTGTCCTTTTGGTTATCCCCTCTTCTCATCCCCTCAGTCGAAGCCTTCAGTCCTCTCACAACCCCGCTCTCATTCTAACTGCATGGATATGGCACTGTTCAGCTTCAAATATATTATTTAAATGACTGTGGAATTGTTTTTGCTTTGGCTTTGTGCTCTGTTTTTTGTCCCAAGAGGCTGGAAAAGCATTCAAATAAAATGAGTGATTGTTTTTTCTCCACATAGCATTCCTTGTGTTACATTGGATGAAACTATGCTAAACAAATTGCCACTGAACATGTGATAAAATGGTGGGTGTTACTTTCCAGAATACAAAAACTAAAAACAGATGAGGTCCTCAACTCCCCTCTTCTCTCAGTTCTGTCTCTACTCTACAACTTCGAAGTCATATTAGTTTAAGTCGTGTGACACAAACACATTGGACTCAATCAGTATCCCTCTGTGTGAATGATTACCAAGAGGAAGACAGAACATCACAGCCAAATAATGATCTATTCTTTCTGGTGCCATAGTGTCTTTCTAGTGCAGACCGTATTCTCTTTCTAGTGTGGTAGTAAGCTCCTAAAACAACCACAGAATATTTCACATGACGGGGAAGTGGTAACCTAAGACGAAGAAATTGTAGGTACACAATTCCCTAACGGCATTGATCTATGATTGCATACCAGGAATAGCTTTTGCGTACCAGGAATAGCTTTCTAGCACCTTGAAACATTCGTCATTGTCACAAGCTGTCATGAATATTCATTATGTTCCTCTCTCTTTTCAGTCTGATTTACTAAACTAGACTAGTGTGAGGAATTTGGGGGCATATTACTCTTTTTTTTGGATTTGGTTTTCAACAGGCCAGCCTTGTTTTGTATACTGGTTGCAACTCCGCCCCTCAGATAAAATATTCCTATGTACCATAAAGTTAATGCCGCAGAAAACAGTGTTAGGGATCAGGCCATTGGGTTAATTGTTACAGCAGGAGCAAGGGCTTGTCAGCAAACAGTGGTTTATGTGTAGCGTGACAATTGAAGTAGATATTGATATAAGACATCAACATTTTGCCTAGGCAACAGTCTCTAACATTAAATCTGTGCATTGTTTCCTGTTTTCAGTCTGTTGATCATGAACCGAAGCATCACTTAAAGATGCAGTCCAGGATCTTAAGCACAACAAATTCGTAACATATTGTACAAATTGGATTTGTAACATATCATTCAAATACATTTTTATATACATACAGTATACATTGCATTCGGAAAGTATTCAGACCCCTTGACTTTTTCCACATTTTGTTACGTTACAGCCTTATTCTAAAATTGATTAAATATGTATTTCCCCCATTAATCTAAAACACAATATCCAATAATGACATAGCAAAAACAGTTTTTATTTTATTTTAGCAAATGTATTGAAAAAAATATCACATTTACATAAGTATTCAGACCCTTTACTCAGTACTTTGTTGAAGCACCTTTGGCAGCGATTACTTCCTCCAGTCTTCTTGGGTATGATGCTACAAGCTTGGCACACCTGTATTTGGGGAGTTTTTCCCTTTCTTCTCTGCAGATCCTATCAAGCTCTGTCAGATTGGTTTGGGAGCGTCGCTGCACAGCTATTTTCAGGTCTCTCCAGAGATCTTCAATCGGGTTCAAGTCTGGACTCAGATACTTGTCCCAAAGCCACTCCTGCTTTGTCTTGGCCTGTTTGAAGGTGAACCTTTGCCCCAGTCTGAGGACCTGAGCGCTCTGGAGCAGATTTTTATCAAGGATCTCTCTGTACTTTGCTCTGTTCATATTTCCCTTGATCCTGACTAGTCTCCCAGTCCCTGCCGCTGAAAAACATCCCCACAGCATGATGCTGCCACCACCATGCTTCACCATAGGGATGGTGCCGGATTCCCCCAGATGTGACGATTGGCATTCAGGCCAAAGCGTTCAATCTTGGTTCCATCAGACAAGAGAATCTTATTTGTCATGGTCAGAGTCCTTTAGGTGCTTTTTGGTAAACTCCAAGAGGGCTGTCATGTGCCTTTTACCGAGGAGTGGCTTCCGTTTGGCCACTCTACCATAAAGGCCTGATTTATGGAGTCTTGCAGAGATGGCTGTGCTTCTGGAAGGTTCTCCCATCTCCACAGAGGAACTCTGGAGCTCTGTAAGAGTAACCATTGGGTTCATGGTCACCTCCCTGACCAAGGCCCTTCTCCCCCGATTGCTCAGTTTGGCTAGGCAGCCTATTTAAGAATGATGGAGGCCACTGTGTTTTTGGGGACCTTCAATGCTGCATAAATGTTTTGGTACCCTTCCCCAGATCTGTTCCTCGACACATTCCTGTCTTGAAGCTCTACGGACAGTTCCTTCGACATCATGGCTTGGTTTTTGCTCTGATACGCACTTTCAACTGTGGGACCGTATATAAAGACAGGTGTGTGCCTTTCCAAATCATGCCCAATCAGTTGAATTTACCACAGGTGGATTACAATCAAGTTGTAGAAACATCTCAAGTATGGTCATTGGAAACAGTATGCACCTGAGCTCAATTTTGAGTCTCATAGCAAAGGGTCGGAATACTTATGTAAATAAGGTATTTCTGTACTTTTTCTAAAAACCTGTTTTCGCTTTGTCATTATGGGGTGTTGTGTGTATATTGATGAGGAAAATGTTTTATTTAATCCATTTTAGAATAAGGCTGTAACGTGTCAAAACGTGGAAAAAGTCAAGGGGTCTGAATACTTTCTGAATGCACTGTATATATTGTGCAGAACGTAGCAGGATAGCGTAGTACACAATTGGATGACGTGGTACACAAAAAACGGGGACCCCCTTTGGCTTGTTAGCACCATTTTTTTTAACTACTGCCTGAAATTATACTCTCTCTGAAAGAGCAGTTTGCTCAATGCTAAGTCTAGGCAGGCAGCCTGCAGAAGGCAGGGCCAGTAATCCTATTGTCTGCTCTCCCAGAGCAGAGGAATATTTAGCCCAGCTCCGCTGTGTGGGACCAGCATGGCTTCCCTCCACCAGAGCAGAGCTCCTCCCTCTCAAGGAAAATGGGCAGCGTGGCACTTGCAGTGGTTAGGTTATCACACCACCCACCCTGGATCTCATTTTGCCCAGATTACCAGCTGGGAAGGCCAACCACAAACTGTACTTACTCCAAGAGTTCTCATCAGCTTGCATGATCCAAATGGTACAGTGTGTTTAGAGTGTTCAGTGTGCACAGTGTATGGCAAATAATATAATATGCAGGTGATGTGGCAAGATGTTTTGAGTTTGAGTTTGAGTTTCCTCACAGGCAATGCAATTGGCTTCCCCTATTAAGATCAGTTGGAGTTGAATTTTATCTGGATCCCGTGTCTCTGCCAATACCAGAATGGCAGGCATATGGCACTGCCGTAGGCGGAGGGTTAGGTGACAGTGGGAGGGCGGTGGGTTCAGAATGGGGAGTAAGAGCTTTAATGAGGCACGGAGGAGGGTGAATGAGGGAGCCACAGACGGAGGAAGCGCAGTGATCCTAAGGCCCTATAAAATCTTGTAGGTTTTTTTTCCCCCAAATTCCATTTTCGGCATTTTGTTTTTCAAAATTTCCATTTCCCCCAGATTTTTCAGTTTTTTGCTCTCAAAATCACCCATTTTTAAACATTTTTTTATAGAAAAACAACTAAATTGGATGTTTTATGTCCACAACAATGCTTTAACCACATCAGGAGACCACGTTTGAGTTGTAGTTACCCTTTAATTCCAGTGGCACCTAGCAAGAGGCTGTTGTTTAAGTGTTTTTGTAGGGCACATGTGACATAGAGTTTGCATAACACATACCTACTGGATTGATGCAAATAATCATGATATCATTCTGCCAGGCAAGCATAGGATTCTTTGTAATTAACATTTAATAGAGAATGTTTTTGGGAAAGCCTTTCCATCTACCAGAAGTGTTAGCTGCAAGCATCGTATACAGTACACTCGTTGCCTCTTCAGAAAGTTGCGGGAAATATCAATCACTGATGCATTCTGTTTATGTCTTATGATAAACTTGGGCAATTTGTTTTATTATTTTATACATTTAGTTGATTCCCTACTAATTTCAACACATTTTTGAATATTGTTGAATTCCGCTTTATTGTCTAGGTTCCTTGATTCCGTCCGCGTTCTCCTTATCTCGGATTTTATAGGGCCCCCACCGTAGCCGAGGCTTCATTTTGAGGAGGGACTTTTCTGAAGTCCTCTTTCCCTCCAAGACCCCCTTCACCCCTCCCCTGCTGCCGTCTGCGCCCCTCTTGCTATCCCATGGCTCTGTGACTTGTGATACGGCCCATCTGTGGACTGCCACATGAGCCTGGCTGCTCTCGGCAGGGCTTCCCTAGTCATGCACAGAGATCGGCGCGCTTTAGGATCAACACGCTAATCTCTGTTAACACAATATCCAGGGGCAACTTCAAACGACAGGAAGAGGGAGTTAGGAAGGTTGTTTTGGAGAAACTAAGGCTCTCCTTGTTATGAGCCTATCCCTCAGAAACCATATCAATGGTGATGTGGAATTCATGTTTACATGTTCAATCTGACAAATAAGAAATGTCTAACTGGTTTATGGTATCAGCTGTGGAGAAAACCACATTGTCTTGAGCCTATAGCTGAACAAGGATACCAGTCTTATAGTATCCCTTGTTATGGATAAATATGTTATTAATGTTTCTGCCTATTTCAATGGTGGTAAGAAATGTAAGTTATGTCTGTTATTCTGCATAATTTTTTAATGGTGTTTAAACTGCTTAAGCTGTCGCCAAAGTGGCACACTAAATCCCTCACGAAACCTACTATTTTGTGTGTGTGTGTGTGTGTGTGTGTGTGTGTGAGCGTGATACTTTCTTTGACTAACTCGAGGTGAAAGGCCAGGAGAAGGGGGACTGTCATAGTAACTTAGAGTACTTCATAGTTAAAGGAAGGCTGACACCCCACAACTTCAAGGATTTTCACCACTGATTTAATATACTTTGTGTGAGGGTGGTTCATTACAGTAAATCCTACATGTATACTATATCTATTACAGTGATGCATGCCATAGCTTGACCATTACCATTTCAATTAGTTAACACCTCAATGGATGCCATCTGCTTTTAATATGACATGGATTCTGTCATGCAACATACCGGTAATAACATTTGCTTCAGGGTTTTCAGTTCATTGAAGAAATTTCAATCCAGTCTTGCGTAGCACAGACAAAATGTCCCTTTAGGCTTATTGTGATTCAGTTAGGCCACTAAATTGTCAGTTGTTATGTCACCATACTATGTCTAGGAGTGACAAAAGCCTTTTTCTCCCCAGCAGGCTATTTTGAGACAGTTGGTAGAAGAGGCCCTGTAGTGGTCTGGATTCACACAAACCAGTTACAGAGCTGTTACAAATCCTGTAACATGATATTGTGGGGTATTCACGGCTCCATGTAGGGGAAAAGTAATGGCTTTGACATGACTCTGAACACACTTTTGCCTGGTACTTGAAAGATATGATTCTAGAAAATCCCACATCAACATACCAATCAACAAGGATTATTACACACACCTGCCACCATCGTTACACGCACCTGCGCCTCATGAGACTCACCTGGACTCCATCACCTTCCTGATTACCTCCCCTATATCTGTCACTCCCTTTGGTTCTTTCCCCAGGCGTTATTGATTCTGTTCCTGTGTTATGTCTGTACACTACTTGTGGTGCTTGCTTTGTTCCATTTATTATTAAATTAACTCCCTGTACTTGCTTCCCGACTCCTAGCGTACTAGTTACAGAGTTTCCATACAGCTAAATTCAAGGTTTTACAGTAAGTCACTTCCCACTGGGAACAGACGTCAATTCAATGTCGATTCCACGTTGGTTCGAAATGCAATTTCATTGGAACAATGTTGATTCAACCAGTGTGTGCCTAGTGGGTTGTATCTTGTATTGAGCCTCCAGTTTATCTGTGCTCAGAGTGTAAATCTCGGCACATACTGTATACAGGTGTCAATGCTGTTGATGAAATGACTAAACTGGGAATAACGTTGCTACCAAATCAGTGCCTCCTCTGCACAATATGCCCCCAATATGCTCACAGTTGGGAGAATGTGGCATTTCAAGATGGAGGGTTATTCAGACTGCCGCTGTGCTGTTGTCGTGCTCCGAGTTCAACCTCTCCTTTATACTAACAGTAGGGGAAGGAAGGAGGTGATGGAGTCAAATAAAGACTGGGGATTTATCCCCAGAATCCTGTCATAGCTGTTATCAGCTTTCAATTTACACAGTGCCGATATTAGTGAATACAGCAGCACGTGGGTGGGTTGGAAGGTGAGTCTGTGTGTACAGTACAGTATGTGTGTGTGTCTGTTGCCTAAAGAGAAGTAGTACCTACCGTTGTGCAAAGTGAATGGCTGTTTTGTTCTCAGGAATGGCCTGTTCTGATCATGAGGCCTGCCTCTTTCAAGTACACAGACACACACACACACACACATTTGTTCTGCTATCCTTGTGGGGACCAAACAATTGATTCCCATTCAAAATCCAGCTTTCCTTAACCTAACCTAACCTTTACCCCAAACCCCTAACCTTAACCCCAACTCCTACATAACCCTAAACCTAACCCCTAAGCCTAAAATAGCCTTTTTCCTTGGAAGGACTGGCAAAATGTCCCAACTTCATAACGTTCCTTGTTTTACTATCCTTGTTTTATTATCCTTACTATCCTAGGACTTCTGGTCCCCACAAAGATTGTAAAACCAAAAACACACGCACACACACAGTACCTGTGGAAATGTCTCTAGGCGTCTGTTGCCTGGACTGCTGCTGTGACAGGTTAGGATCATAGATCTTGATACACTGCCTTTAACTGCAGGAGCATAGGGTAGCAGCAGAGGAGGGGGCAGCTTCTCTCCCTCTATATTTTCTCTCTCTCCTTCCTTGTCCTGTGTCTTCCTCTTCCCTCTCTAATGTAACACACATGTGCATTACAAACAGATATGGTCTCTTGTCCTCTGTCTCCTATTGCCCTCTCTCCAACCCCACCCACCCCTCTCTCCCCGCCGATAGTCATCTAGTTTATAAATAATTCACCAGAACAGGACAGGCTCTCTGGTATGGCTATCTTAAGTAAGCAGGGACTGTGATTTAGCCATGTCACCACAACAGGCCTAAAATCCAATGTAATTTCATATATATATTAGTATAATAGTCATGTGGAGGGAAGGAGATTGACCATATTGGGGCTTTTTTCTAACACTATCCCTTCATTAATCAACATTAAATTGTTTTCTGTCAGTATGTATCTACACGATTAGCATTTATTCAGCATTTATTTTGAATTCCAGTCATTTTTGTCATGTTTGAGCCTCAAGCAACCCACAATGAAAGGATTTGTCATTCTTCTCAGTTTTTAGAAGAACTTGTTTGTGCATTTTGATGACTGTGCACGGCCACATCCACATGATTGGATAATGGTAATGGTATGCGTTCAGTTGTGCAGTTACCAGGAATTTGTTCTCTATGCTGAAGGGCAAAAACACGTGCTGTGTACTTCTGTGGTCTGGCTGGCCCCACAGTAGCAATTTGGATCAAGGTGACCCACCAGAGAATGAATGTTCATCTTTCATCTAATCTTTCATCTAAAACACACACGTGGTGGCTGCTCACATACCCTCCACCATTGTTCACCAGGCAGCAATAGCAGGCGGAAAAAGCAATGACGTAATAGTCTTCAAGGGCATTGACTTTTAGTAAATGATTTCTTTATTTTAAGGGTGACTGAGTATTGTGTGTCAGATTTTTACATCAAGTGATATGCAGTGGTGTAAAGTACTTAAAGTACTACTTAAGTCATTTTTTTGGTTATCTGTACTTTACCTTGATATTTATATTTTTGACAACTTTTACTTTTACTCCGCTACACTCTTAGAGGAAGGCGCTATCTAGAATCTAAAAAAGGTTTTCGGCTGTACCCATACAAGAACCCTTTGACAAACAATTTTTGGTTCCAGGTAGAACCTATTTGGTTCCAGGTAGAACCCTTTTGGGTTCCATGTAGAATCATGCTGTCTGGTTTGCTTAATATAAGGAATTTGATGTGTAGCGTTTACTTTTACTGAAGAATGACAATTCAGTACTTTTTTCACCACTGTACTTAAAGAGGAGAGAAGCCAAATGTGAGTTGGCTTGGGGGTGTGGTTTGATGTGAGTGTTTCTTAGGTGTCCTAGCCACCACCAAGACACACCCATCTGTCAGAACCTTTCCTGCAGCTGTTTCCCCCCACTCAATGCCAACAAACAAACTTCCTGCAGGTTGAGTTCAATAACTACAGGCAGATGCATGGTGAGGTGCCAGAGGAAGAGTTGAATAGGTCAGTAGCCTACAAAGCAATACGAGAAGAATGCAATTGCTGAATTTATGTAGATGTTCTATACTAAGTGTTTTGATAACTTTCAAATGTAGAATAAACAATCCTTTACAAAATACCATAGAAGCAGTGTTCTGCTAATATAGAGTACAAATGTCATTCCCAGCCGATACAGATACTGTACCTAACAGCATTCTTCTTGTGGTAATTGGGCTACCTTGGAAAATATGTCAGAATGGTCATGCATTCCAGTGTGGTGTCCCGTGTACAGCAGGAGTTCCCTGATCCTGGTGCAGAATACACAGGGTTTCTCCCTCCCCACATTGACTGATACCATTGAATAGAGAAAAAGACAATACAAGTAAAAGTTGGGTCTAGTGACATTTTTATGCCGTGTGCCAGGTCTTTCTCCATTCAGAGACATCAGCATCAAGCGTGTCTGTCAGTCTGGACTTCATCACAGCATCTTGCATCAAGTCTCCTTGTGCTGGCTTTATACATGTTTCTGTGAACACATACACACACAGTAACTGTTCTATTACCAATGGGAGTTAGGATAGGTAATATCTCATACACAAGCAGGTATTAAGTTTACGTTTGAATAGGTCTTACTAAACTTACCTAATTCTAGTCTCCCCATCGATGACAGTTGGTAAGCAGGCAAGAGGTGAGGCTGGAGGTGAATTCTTTGCCAGATTCCCAATGATGGGCAGAGCAGCACACACACACACACACACACACACACACACACACACACACACACACACACACATATACACACACATACACACATCCACCCACACACAGAGCACTGATAGAGAAGACTGACTATATGACCAAAAATATCCTATTTACCCTTTGTAGTCAATTTTGACACTAGAATAAATGTTTCTGACTCATATCGATGTCACATAGGCTATTTTAAAAGGGATTAGCTTTTTAGGGGCAGTCTATCTTTAAGTACAATTAAAACAAGATACTTTAAGACTTTTTCTCAAGTAGAATTTTACTGGGTGACTTTTACAGGAGTCATTTTCTATTTGTTGTTGTTCATCTTGGGCTGGCAAACCGTGCCAATATATCCTGCAAACACCGGCTTAGAGCGCATTATGAACATATTCAAATAATGATTAACATATTTTCGTTAAACTTAAAAAAGGAAACTGGGAGATAGCATGGGAGCATCCTTCCACAAGACATAGTGCCGATACAAATCTAGGGTTGCTACCCAAACCTGCTGGTTGTTCGTTCTATCGGTTTGGTTGCCAGAGACGCGACCCAGTCGTTCAATATAGTCACGACTTCCACCGAAGGTGGCTCCTCTTCCTGTTCGGGCGGCGCTCGGCGCTCGTCGTCACCGTCTACTAGCTGCCACCGAAACCCTTTTTATTTTCTGTTGGTTATGTCTGTATTGGTTTCACCTGTTTCTCGTTTGCGGTTTTGTTCAGGGCTATTTAAGCCTTCTTGGCCCGTCTGCTTTTGTCTAGACTTGTTTTCTGTTCTCTTTGTGGATGGTTGTGTTTGGTTAGTTTTTGGACTGTTTGGTGTCGTCATTATTTTCGCCTGTTGTTGTTGGCGTGACATTCTTAACGGAATAAATACGGCTAACCCAAAGAACCCTCTGCTCTCTGCGCCTGACTCCGCACCCACCACTCCTAGCCACGTGACAAGTATTTTTGTTCTGTATCGATGGACGCTACCCAGTCGTTAGTTCTAAATGTTTTTTTTTGCCATACTGGCAGGCAATGTTCTTATCCCTTTCTTGCTAGCTAGCCAACTACAGCTAACTTAGTCACGTCAAACAGTGCATAAAATAAAAGTAGCTCTATTTGCATTTGTTTAAACTGTTTCCCTCGTGACATTTATTTGGATACATTCATAATGTGCTAATGAGGCGCGATTACACCTGGCATAGAAAATGTGCTCTCTGATTCAAACACAGCTTTAGACTTTGTCATGTCGTGTGTGTAGGTGGCAGGGAAGTCAGGCGCAGGAGAATCAAACTTGGTAAAGTGGAGTAGTTTAATAACGTAAAATTCCAAAACCAAAGTACATAATAAAATAAACGTGAGTACAAGAACCCGTCGCCCACCAATCCATAAATCCCGAGCATAACAACAAACAATCTCTGACAAGGACATGAGGGAAAACAGAGGGTTAAATACACAACAATTAATGAATGGGATTGGAACCAGGTGTGTAGGAAGACAAGACAAAACCAATGGAACCAATGCATCAATGCCTTCCTCTTGCAGGAACTGCTGACACACTCCAGCCACATGAGGTCTAGCATTGTCTTGCATTAGGAGGAATCCAGGGCCAACCGCACCAGCATATGGCTGTGCAGCCCCCCAAAGAAATGCCACCCCACACCATGACTGACCCACCGCCAAACCGGTCATGCTGGAGGATGTTGCAGGTAGCAGAACGTTCTCCACGGCGTCTCCAGACTGTCACGTCTGTCACATGTGCTCAGTGTGAACCTGCTTTCATATGTGAAGAGCATAGGGCGCCAGTGGCGAATTTGCCAATCCTGGTGTTCTCTGGCAAATGCCAAACGTCCTGCACGGTGTTGGGCTGTAAGCACAACCCCCACCTGTGGACGTCGGGCCCTCATACCACCCTCATGGAGTCTGTTTCTGACCGTTTGAGCAGACACATGCACATTTGTGGCCTGCTGGAGGTCATTTTGCAGGGCTCTGGCAGGGCTCCTCCTTGCACAAAGGCGGAGGTAGCGGTCTTGCTGCTGGGTTGTTGCCATCCTACGGCCTCCTCCACGTCTCCTGATGTATTGGCCTGTCTCCTGGTAGCGCCTCCATGCTCTGGACACTACGCTGACAGACACAGCAAACATTGGACACTACGCTGACAGACACAGCAAACCTTCTTGCCACAGCTCGCATTGATGTGTCATCCTGGATGAGCTGCACTACCTGAGCCACTTGTGTTGGTTGTAGACTCCGTCTCATGCTACCACTAGAGTGAAAGCACCGCCAGCATTCAAAAGTGACCAAAACATCAGCCAGGAAGCATAGGAACTGAGAAGTGGTCTGTGGTCACCACCTGCAGAACCACTCCTTTATTGGGGGTGCCTTGCTAATTGCCTATAATTTCCACCTGTTGTCTATTCCATTTGCACAACAGCATGTGAAATTTATTGTCAATCAGTGTTGCTTCCTAAGTGGACAGTTTGATTTCACAGAAGTGTGATTGACTTGGAGTTACATTGTGTTGTTTAAGTGTTCCCTTTATTTTTTTGAGCAGTGTATATCAAAATATATGTGTGAGTGTGCAAAGCTGTCATCAAGGCAAAAGGTGGCTACTTTGATTCCATATGTGTTCTCATTTTTTTTTTTTTTATAGCTAAACAGGTGGGGCCCAAACCAGGTGGGGGTATGCATGGTTGATAAATAAACCTTGCACATGTACAAAATAGACCCAAAAATGTTCATACACCATTTTTCACGCAAAAGTTGGAATTTATCAAAACTGAACTTAATTTGAGTCTCACAGTTTCTAGTGGTTGAAGTTTTGCATTGCAAGAAGGTAAAAGCAGCCTAATAGCCTTGTGCAAAAGGGGAATGAATATATGATGACACTAATATTTCATATATAAACATTATACATATAAGCCTTTAACCATTGCAGAATAAATTCCTCACCTTTTCTGGGCATGATGAGTTCATATTCCCGAAGTAGCCATACAACAAACTACCATGCATCTCTCATTTAATTGGGCCTATTAGATGGATTATTATAATTTCTAGTTTTTGCTCTATGCATCCGAAAGGGAACGCGGTTTATAAAATACAGTAGAATTTAACACATGAACAGACATTTGATATTTTGCATTGAAGTGTGTAGCGGACCTCTGTAAGTAGGCCTACTGTAGTTTAATTTCTTTCTGAGTAGACAATGTATCAGTACTCGCGGCCAGTCTAACATCATTGAATTCTGTTTACAGGTCCACAACGATTCAGAATCAATCGGATACAGCTAACGTCACTGCAAAATGAAACATTCTGCCAACACCTCCAAAGACATTTGACCAAGTTCGACATTGCTATTTCCTTTAGATACGGTCTAGGCCTAATTCCAATAATTCCAAACTATAAAGCAAATAAGGGCGTTATTGTCACCATAAAAGGTGAAGGATGGGAATTTTATAATGCTCATTCACGTGAGCACCATTTTTCGATAGGTCTGATTTATAACAGTGTTTTATTTAAAAAAATATATTTAACCTTATTTTACCTTTATTTAACCAGGTTAACCAGGTATGGCGTGCGGCAAATTGATGAATCTCTATGATTTTGTACATGGCCAGATTTTTCAGGAAATGGCTCAAGCAGATATTAGTGTTAAATTTACCCAATGGTTATGAATGAGGCCCCTGAACTGCCACAATCGTCCTATGGTGATCGAGGGGAGACACACTCCTTTGACGATCCAGGACCGCCACAGTCATGACAATCCAAGACCGCCACAGTCTTATGACGGTCCAGGACCGCCACATTTATATGATGATCCAGCATCACCAGTCATCTAATGATCCAGGACTGCCACAGTCGACCATCCACATTAGGAGAACATCCGATTCAGGGAAGATTTGCCTCAATGCGTTGATTTCGCACATACTGTAACTTTGTCAACCATGAAACATTTATAAATACAGCACAAGGATGAAGAGGGTTCGTTGCATATAGTACAATCCAGTGAAATACCCTAAAAACACACTTGGCTGGCCATTGCTTTGGAGTTACTTGTCACGGCCATCAAAAGAAGTGGGCCAAAGTACAGCGTGGTGAGCGTACATTTTATTTTATTTTAAAATGTCGCCAACAAACAAAATAAACAACCGTGAAGCTTACAGGACTATGATGCCTCGAACAAAGTTAACTACCCACACTGAAGGAGGGAAAAAGGGCTACCGAAGTATGATTCCCAATCAGAGACAACGATAGACAGCTGTCCCTGATTGAGAACCATACCCGGCCAAAACATAGAAATAAAGAAACATAGAAAACAAAACAGAATGCCCACCCCACATCACACCCTGACCTAACCAAATAGAGAAAAAAAACGGCTCTTTAAGGTCAGGGCGTGACATTACTAGTTTCGGAATGGCATACTCAACTCAATCGTTCTAAAGTCTTTGGGTGCAGGGTTAAATGAAGATGTAGCCTATAAAGAGGAAAATTCCACACTCCCCTTTGTCAGTGTTGTCAACATTACTAAATTGGAAACTATACTGCTATCAAATATATATTACTGTAAAACGACTTGAAACAACCACTACAGTATGAATTAAATAGTGGAAAAACAATTCAAATGACTGCAGGTTGTTTGCTTCTTACAAAGTTTTGGAATGAACATAACATTACGAATTAGAAAATGATGTTATTAAATGGTGGGATCGGAAACAATGGACGTAGTTTGTGCAGTGCTAGTTCAAGAGTCTCTTGTTTTTCATTACTTGTTATAATGTATACCTTAGGAATTTAATGTCCATAATCATTTCTTACTGCCATTGTAAAAAGTAGAAAGGAGTACTGGTTGACACAGTGGGTGGCATTGTCACGTTGATATAAATGATTCGGGAGAGAGACACAGGAATGCGTAATATTTTTTTTATTGTACCCAATTTATGGCATGCCGCGAGGAGTACCTCAAATAAATAACACAAGCGCACAATGATTAGCACACGGGACGAGACCCGTAAACATTTGCGCAATCCACAATGGCACGAAAGCCAAAACACATCACAGCTACTCACACAAACCAACGGACATTGCAACAATAATCGACAGCCCAATAGAAACCAAAGGGCACACTTATACAAATATTAATCAGTGGGAATAGGGGGCAGGTGTGCGTAATGAAAGTTCCGGAGGGATCTGTGACAGTACAAGCCCCCCCACCCGACGTGCTACATTAGCAGGGCAGTGACACTGGCCTCGAGAACAATCACAGGAACTCAGTGCGGGTCGATCAGGACCCAATGCAGCTGCCAAAGTTGCATCTTCATCGCACGGGCCAGTTGCCGCTGCCAAAGTTGCGGCGGCGTTGGACAGACCAGTAGCAGTGGCAGGCTGACGGACCGGTTGTGGCGGCGTCGGACGGGCCAGTTGTAGATGCTGAAGTTGCATCGTCAGACAGACCCATTGTGGCGACTTCGGACGACCCAGTTGCAACTGCCGAAGTTGCGGAGGCGCCTGACGGACAAGTCGCAGCATCGTTGGATGGGCCATTCCCTCTGTCAACCTTAATGGTTGATTATTCTGTCACGTTGGTAACAATTTTTATTTTTATTGTACCCAAATTACGGCACGCAATCGTTGATCATCCAGGACTGCCACAGTCATGTGATGATCCAGAACCGCCACAGTTTTGTGATGATCCAGGACAACCATAGTGATATGACGATCTGGGACGACCAGAGTCATATGAAGATCCAGGACAACCATAGTGATATGACGATCTGGGACGACCAGAGTCATATGAAGATCCAGGACAACCATAGTGACATGACGATCTGGGACGACCAGAGTCATATGAAGATCCAGGACAACCATAGTGATATGACGATCTGGGACGACCAGAGTCATATGAAGATCCAGGACAACCATAGTGATATGACGATCTGGGACGACCAGAGTCATATGAAGATCCAGGACAACCATAGTGATATGACGATCTGGGACGACCAGAGTCATATGAAGATCCAGGACATACATAGTGATATGACCATCCAGAACAGCCACACTCATAATCCAGGCTAATAAGAAGCATGGGATGGCACTTTAGTAATAGTTAGCTAAATGCAAGCAAGTTCACTTTTTGAAAATCATTACTCTTAGCAGGATAGCTCGATGCTAAGCAGTGGTCTATAACACGGCTGTGGTCTACAAGAAGGCTAAAAAAAGAAAAATGTTTAGTAACATCATACTTGTAATGTTTTGACTTGAGGTTCATGGTAAAGGAAAAATGTACCTCTTATGTTGAATAGCAGTGCAGATTTTGGAGCAGCGCACAGCTGGTCAGTCAGATCCACTATAATTATTTTATTTTGGCGGAGAAAAGGGGGGCGTTGCATATCTTGCGCATGTTGATGAAGTCATAAGTCGGATTGGTTGTTGGACTTGTTGGTCCAGGGACAACTTAATAAAGACGATACAGGAACATGTCCTGCTTGGTGAAATCATGACGTGCGGCATGCACCAAAACTCACAATTTGCTCAAGCCTGCCATTAATGCATTGATGTCAAACGTTACTATGGCAATTCATGATGGCGCTACCCATACCTCTAATAAACATTGTTCAATACCAAATCCTAAAAATAGAGATGTTTCTATGTTAAATGCACATTGTAGTATTAGTGGTTGGAATACATCTCTTTGCTTAGCATCATTAAGTGTTTCCATTCCCCTTTAAGGTATCTTTACTTTTACTCAAGTATGACAATTGAGTACTTTTTCAACCACTGGAGATATGATGATTTTTTTATTTTTTTATTTCACCTTTATTTAACCATGTAGGCCATTTGAGAACAAGTTCCCATTTACAACTGCAACCTGGCCAAGATAAAGCAAAGCAGTGCGACACAAACAACAACACAGAGTTACACATGGGATAAACAAACGTACTGTCAATAACACAATGGAAACATCTGTATACAGTGTGTGCAAATGCAGTAAGGAGATAAGGCAATAAATAGGCCAATAGTGGTGAAGTAATTACAATTTAGCAATTTACACTGGAGTGATATATGTGCAGATGAGGATGTGTAAGTACAAATACTGGTGTGCAAAAGAGGAGAAAAGCCAAAACAAATATGGGGATGGGGTAGGTAGTTGGTAGGATGGACTATGTAGAGATGGGCTGTGTATCTGCAGTGATCAGTAAGCTGTTCTGACAACTGACGCTTATTAAAGTTAGTGAGGGAGATATAAGTCTCCAACGTCAGTGATTTTTGCAATTCGTTCCAGTCATTGGCAGCAGAGAACTGGAAGGAAAGGCGGCCAAAGCAGGTGTTGGCTTTGGGGATGACCAGTGAAATATACCTGCTGGAGCGCGTGCTATGGGTGGGTGTTGCTATGGTGACCAATGAGCTGAGATAAGGCGGAGCTTTACATAGCAAAGACTTATAGATGACCTGGAGCCAGTGGGTTTGGCGACGAAGAGCCTACAGGTCAACGTACAGGTCAACGAGAGCATACAGGTCGCAGTGGTGGGTTGTATATGGGGCTTTGGTGACAAAACGGATGGAACTGTGATAGACTGCATCTAATTTGCTGAGTAGAGTGTTGGAGGCAATTTTGTAAATGACATCACCGGAGTCAAGGATTGGTAGGATAGTCAGTTTTACGAGGGTATGTTTGGCAGCATGAGTGAAGGATGCTTTGTTGCGAAATAGGAAACCAGTTCTAGATTTAACTTTGGATTGGAGATGCTTAATGTGAGTCTGGAAGGAGAGTTTGTTTACAGTCTAGCCAGACAGCTATGTATTTGTAGTTGTCCACATATTCTAAGTCAGAACCGTCCAGAGTAGTGATGCTAGTCAGGCGGGCGGGTGCGGGCAGTGATCGGTTGAAGAGCATGCATTTGGTTTTACTAGCATTTAAGAGCAGTCGGAGGCCATAGAAGGAGTGTTGTATGGCGTTGAAGCTCGTTTGGAGGTTTGTTAACACAGTGTCCAAAGAAGGGCCAGATGTATACAGAATGGTGTCATCTGCATAGAGGTGGATCAATGAATCACCATGCATGAGCCTTTAGATGTTACTTAATCTGATTATTTGGTGTTACTTAAACTGATTATTATCTGAGTAAATCTGTTGAGTATCTAAATGAGGGAATCAAGCAGCTCATCTTGAAGACTTGTATGGTTGTTCTGTGGGTACAGGTTCCCAGGTTCCCCTGACTCCATTTAATGGCCCAGAATGATTGTCGGAGTATACAATTCTCTTTTTTTCTGCCTGCTGATGGCTGTGGGAAGGGGGTTGGACAGGGTGACAAAGGCCTGATCTCCCCCATACAGACCCCATGCTGAGACTATGCTTCCCACACATGCATACACACACGTACGCCTGCGAACAAACAAACAAACACACACATCGCGCGCGCACACACACACTCCTACACGAAGAGACGCATTGAGTATAGTCAGCTTTAAAGTGCCCGCTCACCCCCAGTAGTAGCTTGAAAGAGGAGCCAGTGATCTACAGAGGAAGGGAATCACAGCGGCTTTCAGTGGGCTATTAGAGCTAACACCATGTGGATCAATAAGGATCCGTACTACCACTGAGGTCTGACTAATAGGCTTCTGTAGGCTTGCATATAATGACAGCATTAGCACAGATGCCAAGATGTATAGCACGTTGGGAGAGAATGATGAACCAGAGACAGATGGAGATAGAGAGAGGGAGATACAGAGAGGGGAAATAGGTTACTCATATTAGTTGACGTAAGTGTTCTGAAAATAATGTTTTTACAGGAAAAATACCCTTTAGCGTTAAATGATCATATTGGTATAATCATTTACATCATGTTCCTTTAGCTGACATTTTTAGGGAACGGTTCTGGCTCAAGCTACAGAGGAAGTAAGTAGTCCCTTTAAATAAAAAAAGCAGACATCATGTGGTTATAAGAAAATAGCAAATTCACCACAGTGTGTTTTTGCATGAGGAGAAAAATCTGGACTCATATTGTGATGTATCTATCCACCAGGCTGATCCTCCTGCTTGAATAATAAATCATGTTGAGTTTGCCTTGTGGCCACCTGACACCCATTAGCTATACGCCCAGCTGAGGGGCTGGAGTTGGGGGAGCAGCAGCATCTATCTTCTCTCTCTACATATGCACCGTTTTTAATACAGGCTCATGTTGTTGGGAATCTGCAGCCTCAATTACCAGGATGTTGGCTTGGGTTTCATTAAATTACTGTCTCAATGTATCTTCCTCATTCTCCCCAAGTCACTGCTCGCTTGTCTGACTGTGTCCAACAATATTAATGTAAAAAACATATTTTTATTCTGTAGAGGTACATGCTATTGTATGCTCTGAAATGTGGAGGGGATCTGGCTGTTTTACTTGCTACTCATGATCATCTGGCCCTTGAATTAAGTACAGGTTTTCCTTCCTGTTTTCTTTTAAAGGCACCACTGAGAAATAGCTTTTAAAAAACGAGGTCATTTCCACATATGAAAAAAGGACCAGGAAAGCACTTTCAGTTCTGTGCCAAAGCGTTAGTAAAGAACACATAGTGTTAGAGTAACCAAGCAATGCAGCTGGGGATGCACAACTATGCAACTTATAGGCAGTCTTTAAATCAAGATGCAAGCAGGGCCTCTACCCCATACGAAAGGTTACACACACAGAGAGAGAGAGAGAGAGAGAGAGAGAGAGAGACTGGATTCCTCATGTTAAAATGTCCACACTATGATCCCATCCCCTCAGAACGTCCTGAAACCATGAAAATTTGGCAAACACATGCCGTTGTTTACAAAAAAAATGTCTCCTTTAAATGAGAGAAAAATATGTTCTTATTGGATGCAGTGTTTTTTTCTCCAGTTACATAACTATTGGGTTTGGGAGATTTATTTCTCCTCCTTTGAGCAAATATTCAAAAAAGGTTAGCTAGGGGAGCAGGGGAAGTTTTAAACCTCTTGGCCACAATGGAGTTTTTAGAGGTGATATTGACAATAGAGCTGGTCTGTTTTTGTGGAGAAAAACACAACCTTGAATAATGCAAAACCAACCAAACCCTGTTGCTTGTCAAGCTTACTTTAATCTCACTGATGATCTTTTGATTGAAGTGTAAGGGGGATTTAGATCATAATAATTTACAGGATGTTTTCTGAGATAAATATTTTATCCTATTTTCATATACACTGTAACCCATTGGCACAGAACACTTCAGAGGGGAGAGAGAAAACAACCCAGCGTGTCCATCCGCCCAACCCCCCCAGCTCTCAAGAACATTCCTTTCATAAATCTGAGTATTCTTGAAGAAACCGGAGCGAGAATTAAGGGTTGCTATGTAGAGGAGTTCATTATGGTGCCGATGGAAGATGCTTGGGAACCTTTCATATCTCCATCGAATCTTCTCTACGATTTTGACCCATGTCTATAAATACTGTGTGAGATTCCATATATAGTACATATGCAATAGACACTCATGAACACACACAGAGATACACACACAAAAATGTGCATCCACAAACACATACCATTTAACTCTCTTGTGCTAATGCATGTGCTTTGGCACCTACATGACAGATACCCTCTCGCCTCTTTTAAGATGTAGGTGCAAGCACCATGCTCAGGAGCATTCCGCTAGGGCCGATGAAGTAGGTGTCAAAACCTGTATTTCCTCACTGCCAGTGAAATTCTACTGCCGTTTCATCCTTCTCTTCCAACCTCTCCATTCACCTGCCCAATTTCATCCCCTGAAACAATATAAAATGTCTCAAGACAAAAGAGAGATTAGCTCATTTGTGTTCTCCTCTGTATTGCGTCAGAGCTCTTCCTTTCATCCCAGACCCTCATCCCCCACTCACGCCTGCCCATCCCCTTGAAAGTCCCTTCCTCCTCCAAGAATGCACACCCCTCCCCCAACCCCCCTCACAATTTCAATCTCTTAAATGTGGGGAGTGTGTGCTGCCCACAGAAATAGAATGAATATAGCAGGCATCCCCATTCAAGTCATTGATGGGTGGACTGGCAGCCATTTTGAGTGTACCCATGCCAGAAAGTAAAAGCAGGAAGTGTACCCTTGAAACTGTGCTGTGATTTGTTGAGTCAACTCACTGACATCACAAAAAATACATTATATTGTATTAGCTACATCAGTTAGCATAATTTGAATGAACATTCTACATCACCATGGCAATCCAGCATCAGTTGACATAACATTCCAAATTACCATGGAAATGATTGCATCACAATACCAGACAGCCATTGAGAGTGTACTCATGAGTTTACCAGTCAAATGAATGCAATAAAGAGGTCAATGGAACACAGACAGTAGGGGATAGAATAAGGATGCAGGATTGCCGCACATTCAACAAATCTGATATAACAAAGTAGATATTCATCAAATCCGTCATGATTGATGTATTGTAACAGGCCCACAATATGGTTACTAAAGTCCAATTTGGATATATTTGGCTGTTTTTGCTGCATAACATTTAGAAGCTGTTCCTTTTCCAGTTTAGAAGAAGTGACTCCTAAATGCTAACTCCCATTCGCATAAGCTGGTAGCATAACTAGTATACAGAAATCGGTGGTGGTAGTCAAAGTCGTTTTTTAACTGCAATGCTGTTGATTGGTGACGATGTCAAAATAATTATTTGGGGTTGACATCTATACAAACATTATATTCTGATTTTTACCTCAACCTAGTGGGAAATACACATATAAACAATAGCCTAAATGCAGGAAAATGTTGCTAGGGGGCAATGAGGAGATTTGGGATTGTTTCCCGACAGCATATTTCCCCCACGTGTTTCCATGGCATTTCCATTTGTTTTGGTCAAGTTCCATTGACCTCTTTACTGCATCATTTGCCAATGTTAGAGCTTCCAAGCCCTCTCTATTCATTATATTTCTATGGTGCTGCCTGCCTATCACAGCTTGAAGTTCCAGTGAGATGGGTTATTATGATGTAAGAGGTAGAGGAAGAGATGACCTATGAAATTATCTCTGTCTGCATGCATTAACATTGTCATATTTTTCAAAGAAACGCACAGGCAAGCCAAGCTCCACCAAATAAAATATTTGCAAGGCCGAAGACCTTAGGGACGTTGTTCTAAAGGTAATACAATCAGGCGACCCCTAACCCAAACGAAACCTGGTCTGTACGTAACTGTAGATGTTCTGTAGATACTGTCTCCTACTGCTGATACTGGTGCACTCAATCAATCAGCCAACAACAATAAAGCAATGGACTGATTTCAGTTTTAAAAGATGTCCATTTTTTGCACCTAGGGTTTACTAAGGGTTACTTATTATAGTCAATCATAAAGGTGTCTTAAAATACGGTTGAAATAATTGTAACATGTTAAAATTGACTAAAATGACCCGTCATTATACAATAAGGCCCTATGTCAAATGACTTTTGCCTAATTGATATAGAAGAACAAAAGTACAATCAGGTATAACAGTCTTTTTTTATTCTCCAAGCCATCAATGAACATTCCTCAATGTTTGCACCACTATAAAAGGCCAAAACTTTTCATCCATTATTTTTTCATATAGTTAAGGAAAGGATATGTCTAAATTAGATCACTGTTGGATACTATTCCAAAAAAAAAACATTTTTAATATTCATCAGCCTCACACACAAAGACAAGACTATTCATTCCATTCAACATTTCCAATGTCACGTTTCTTTGCTCTGTTGTCCTGTTTTCCTATACTCATCCCTCAAATTTCGCTGGCTTTCATCTCACCACAAATGCTGCAAACACAGGCTGCCCCTCTACAATGACATGTGGGGCACAAAGACTCAGTAGGGCACACTGCATCCATGTCTCACATCTCTTCCTACATGTATCTCACTCCCCCTCTCTACACTTGAGTGGTTGTATTTCCTTTTGGTTAATCGGAAACTCGTTTGCCACAACAGACATTTTTATATTTATCTTCAGAAGCTTGTGTTGAAGGTTTTTTCGGATCATTAGGTACATCACATTTATATTAGCTTCAGACCAAGTCTACAGCCTGACTTATTGCCTCACCGATTGCCTCAGGAATCTGGATGTCGCCAGGCAGGTTCAAGTTCTTTTTTAATTCGCAGTAACTTTGCACCTCAACGGCATCCTCTGGCTTGTCAATGCCATTGACACATTCCTTTTGCTGTGGCTCCGGGGCAGACACGGCAGCCGGCTCGACCGCCTGCTCCTGACACTCCCCATTGACCTCAGGGGCAGAAGGCTCAGCAGTAGCCTCCACTGAGGAAACAACTTCCTTGTTGTCCAGCACAGCCTCCTCTTGCTCAGCGCTGGCCTCCTCTGCAGCAGCAGGTGCAGCAGATTCTGAAATGATGATCTCCGGGATGGGTTCTGCGATGTCGGCAGCATCTGGCTCTGCTGCTTCAGTTACTGCATCAGCAGCTTCAGATTCAAGCTCTGCTACGGATTCTTCTACAGGTAGGGGGAGCTCTTCAGCGGCTGGTTGTGGGATGGAATCTGCCTCTGGCTCTGCGGCTGCCTCTGTGGCTGACTCTGACACGGCTTCTGCAACTGATGCAGGCTCCTCCTCCGGGGCGGGTGAAGCTGCTTCTGCCTCTACTGGTGCCTCGACCACAGCCTCAGTTTCTGGGGCCTTCCCTGTAACAGTCTCTGTTTCAGGCTCTGGAGCGGCAGGCTCTGGTTCTGTAGTGTCTGTAATCTCGGCTGTCACTTCTGTGGCTTGTTCTGTAGCCTCAGAAGCATTTTCTGGTGCTGCAGCTAGCTCCACAGAGGCTGCCACAGGCTCTTCTGGTGCAGGCTCTTTTGGTGCTGCCTCAGGCTCCTCTGGTGCAGGTTCTTTTGGTGCTGCCGCAGGCTCTTCTGATGGAGGCTCTTCCACTGCAGGCTCTTTTGGTGCTACTGCAGGCTCTTCTGGTGCAGGTTGTTTTTGGGCTGCTGCAGGCTCTTCTGGTGCAAGTTCTTTTGGTGCTGTTGCAGGCTCTTCTGGTACAGGCTCTTCTGGTACAGGCTCTTCCACTGCAGGCTCTTTTGGTGCAGCCGCTGGTTCCTTTAGTGCCGCTGGTTCTTCCGGTGCCTCTGTTTTATCTGTTGCTGCCGCAGGTTCCTCTGGTGCTGCCGCAGGTTCCTCTGGTGATGCCGCTGGTTCCTCAGCTGCTGCAGGTTCTTCCGGTGCTGCCACGGGCTCTTCTGGAGCTGCAAGCTCTTCTGGAGCTGCGGCTGGTTCCTCTGCTACTGCTGCAGGTTCTTCCGGTGCTGCCACTGGCTCTTCTGAGGCTGCAGGTTCTTCTGGTGCTGCAGCTGGCGCTGGGTCCTCTGGTGCTGCAGCTGGTTCTCTTGAAGCCACCGGTTCTTCTGCTGCTGGCGCAGGTTCTTCCGGTGCCGCCACTGGCTTTTCTGGGGCTGCAGGTTCTTCTGGTGCTGCGGCTGGTTCCTCTGCTACTGCTGCAGGTTCTTCCGGTGCATCCACTGGCTCTTCTGAGGCTGCAGGTTCTTCTGGTGCTGCAGCTGGCGCTGGGTCCTCTGGTGCTGCAGCTGGTTCTCTTGAAGCCACCGGTTCTTCTGCTGCTGGCGCAGGCTCTTCCGGTGCCGCCACTGGCTTTTCTGGGGCTGCAGGTTCTTCTGGTGCTGCGGCTGGTTCCTCTGCTACTGCTGCAGGTTCTTCCGGTGCATCCACTGGCTCTTCTGAGGCTGCAGGTTCTTCTGGTGCTGCAGCTGGCGCTGGGTCCTCTGGTGCTGTGGCTGGTTCTTCTGAAGTCGCTGGTTCTTCTGCTGCTGGCGCTGGTTCTGCCGGTGCTGCCACAGGTTCATCTGGTACAGCCGCTGGCTCTGCGGTGGCCCCCTTGGCCACGGCCTCTATAGCTGACAGTGCCTCTTCTGTCGCTTCTGTGATGGCTACCACTGTCGACTCCACTGCTCCCTCCACCGCAGCAGACACTTTAGGAGCAGTCTTCGCTGCCAACTTAGCGACCGGAGCTGGTGCTTTGCTCTCCACAACATGGGTCACGGCCTCAACGGCACTCACAGCAGCCACAGTAATCTCCTCCTTCTTGTCCTTTGGGTCGCTGACATCGTACCCCTTCTTCCGCTTGCTCAGCTTGCCTCCCATGGTGTCTCCTAAAAGTGAATAATAAAATCAGAATGACTTAACAAGTGTGACAGGTTGTTGCGTTTGAAAATATATGTATAGCATATATTCATTTCCTTTAATTACCCACCACAAACCTCAATACCAAGTTAAAGCTAAAGAAAATGCAGGGCATTGCAATTCTGCCTCCTGTCTCCGAGAAATCACTCAGTCAGGCTTTAAAGGGGGAAGGCATTTCAATCTGGAAACCACACTCTGCCAAATACTATTGGCTAAAAGACAAATGACCATTGCATGGGAACTACTCCAAGTTCTAAACTATCCAGTGCTCTTGTATAAACCACAGGACAAGAGACCCTCTCTGGAGTCTTAGGTTATGTTATTATGTGCCAAGTGAGCCTCCCATTCTACTGTTGCCCTATAATGGTCTGTTTTAGTTGTACACTTATTCCCACTGGTATACTTTTAGAATAGTAGGTTAGAGGCACAGTTAGAGGAGGAAAGGGGACTTGAGTTCACAGAATAAAGAAAAAAACACAAATGCTTTTAGCTATAGGTTTTGGGAACCTATTGAGCACTTGTTGTCAGGACATCTAAAATGACTGCAAGCAAAACAAAAGAAACAGGGGGAGGGAGAGTAGGGGGGGGGGGTGTATAACTATCTAGTGCACTGTAAATAAGTAAGGGATAATCAACGAGGGGTTATTCATTCTGTGGAAAGTAATGAACGAGGTGGAATGCCCTTCAAGCCAATCAGAAACGACTATTGAACAATGCCATGGTATTTTGAAAACTACAGGTTGGTGATACATTTTTTGGGGCTATGGTCTGGATTTGGTCTATCGTTTAGTGCAAGGGTTAGATAAGATTCCGGCCAGGGTACATGGACAAGATAACATATTATTTTACAGACCAGAAACTCGTGTTCTGCACACTCCTGTTACTGGCAACCACTAAAGTGTGGGAATTAAGTAAGGTATAATCAACGAGGGGCTATGCGTTCTATGTAAAATAATGAATGATGTGGAAGGTGTGTTCCACAACGCGCCAACGGAGTGGAACTGACCTTCCACAGAGATGCATTCTTTTCCAGAGTATGCATAGAACCCCGAGTTGATTATCCCTTTTATACCACGCCTTTTATATCATGGCTATACCATGCTACTAGAAAAGTGTTAATTAGCAAGTACTAATGTGTTCAACATCACTGAAGTAGCTAGCTAGCAAGTTTACTAGATAGCTACAGTACGTTGCCATGGTTAAACCATCAGCTAAACCATCAGACCTAGCTTGCTATTATGAAAATCAAATTCAACAATACCAATACTGTTTTAAATGTGACTTTTGCATTCAAAAGCAGCCCAAACTAAACATGTCAAAAATGTATGATAGCCATTGAATTCTACCATGCAAAAATACCTGTGTGTTATTTAAGCAATAATGACTGAGGGGGTGTGGTATATGTCCAATATACCATGATAAGGTCTGTTCCTTTACACAACACAACGCATTGTGCCTGGATACAGCCCTTAGCCATGGTATATTGGCCATGTATCACAAACCCAGAGGTGCCTTACTGTTATTATAAACTGGTCGCCAACATTATTGGGACAGTAAAAATACATGCTTTGTCATACCAGTGGTATACAGTCTGATATACCACGGATGTCAGCCAATCAGCATTCAGGGCTCAAACCACCCAGTTTCGAAAGGGAAAAAATGCATGCTCTAGAATGCCCTTCAAGCCAATCACAAAGGACTATTCAACAATGCCATGGTATAATACTGAGTAGTAGTATTCCGAGTTAGTACCATGCATCATCCACTGATGACAAAAACATATAGCTAAACTATTTGCTTAAGTATGTGTGTAGGGTTAAGGTTATCACATTGGTCTCACTCACAAAATAGTGTTTATCTTATTCCATTGCCATGCTTGTAAGTGGAAGAGCTGATTTCAACATACCTCAACTTCCCTTCCCTCTATCAGAAAACCGAGAACTGGGAATTAAATGTTATCTGTTTGGTGATAATAGTACTAAATTAATCCTTAAAATAATAGTAGGCTGGCTGTCAAAGAAATCAATATTTACCATTGGAATGGATATACTAAACAGGCATTATAGGTTACAGGTTCTTCTGCCTAACATACAGTATCAAGTGAAGCCAAAAGGTGGAAAATGCTCAACATGCAGTCGGTTCTCAAAAAAGACTATTCTTTGAGGCAAAACTAAGTACGAACGTAGCAATAGACTATGACATTTTCCGCAAGTACTTATTTTGACAATATCCAAAATGTCACAAACATAGTTGAATCTAATTAGGCTTTTTCGTCAGATGGCTGAGAGAGCGACTGCCATATAGCATATTTATTTTAACTGCAGCACACACGGGCGTGATCATAATAGGAGCTGTCCATAGTACTGCATTGGGACAATCAAGAAGGGATGCAGACAGAGGGAGCCATGCGCCAGGCCAGCGCCGGTAGGCTAAACAGCTAAATCCATGCTGATATCAGAGCAGCGATTGTTCCTCTCCACTAAACTATCGGATAAACAGGCTTTCATATTCCTCCCAATCACTGTCCATATTTGAGGGTCGCTATAGCATGCGAATTAAGTTAATTTCGGGGGTTATTTCATGTGTTTGACTCAATTAATTGAATCGGTTTACATGACATTTGCCTATACACACACTGAAAGAAAAACCTTCAGACATTTCAAAATTAGATTTCAATATACATCTGCCAAAAGCACATGACAATTGTCACATATTGGGGAAGTACTTGGGGCCTATCGGCGAGGGGATGAAACAGTACCAGTTTTAGGGGTGTGAGGGATAAACCAATTACAGCAATATGATCACACACAGATTACTGCCATGTGTTATTTTGTCTTAAAACTCAAATCTGGCTAAAGACACCTTAATTACGGCGAAGGAAAATGCGCAGAGAATTGTACAACTCCTGTTGCCATAGCAAGGCACTGAGAGACGTGCATCCTAGCCTGCTACAGAATGAAGTTAACTGTGAAACCCACCTGATTGTAAAAAGTATAACTTTTATCGTTTGGATGGATGGCAGTCTTTGATGTGTGTCATTATAGAAAAAATATAAGTAATTATTTGAAACGATATATTATCGACAGTGAAGACACAAGCGCAGTGACTCCATCCCCCCAACCACATTACACACCGCTACTCCACTCTATCTACCCTGTTCGTTAATGTACCCATACCGTCTAGTGGGGCTCCACAGGCGTGTAGAGGCACGATTGAAAATATGTTTGTATTTTTTATATTAAGCTTGAATCTTGATTTGTCATCTTATTCTGCACTTTATTTTTTTTTATTTTTTAAATGTATTACATAAATTGATTTGGGCACACAGCCCTGTCACCCTGATGCTTCTGGATATATTTTTTTCTACGCCTCATAGCGCAGACAAATTGTTAAAATCCCAGCCAGGAGTCCTTGGAACATCCACATAATAAAACGCAAATCATGGCTCGAAGATGTTGAATCTGAAAATCTAGCACGCACCGGTAGGAATGCAAATACATGAACAAAAGAGAACAAAGGATAGCTTATCCAACTCTTTCTCCATTCTCTATTCTTCATTCTCCAATTTACCACAACAGCATGCTCTATATGTTCTCTTATTTTCTCCAGAATGAAAAAAAATAACATACAAAAGCTGAAAAATATAGATACAAAGTTCACCAACCTGGATGTCTGCCTTAAACCCAAACGGCAAGGAGAGTCGAGGAGCTGATGTATTCCCTTGCAAGACTGAGCACGGACTGATAATAGAAAGAATCTTGCGACTGAAAGCTGCACCAAAGTCCTCCTCGTTCCCTGAGGTGCAATCTAGGACTGTGCTTTTTTGAAGAGTGCCCCTATAGGTTTGCCAGACATCATTCCCTATCACAATCTATCCCACCCACTGCGTGCAATCTAGGGGAAAGTGGGGTAAATTGAGCCATTTTTACATTTAGCATCACTCTGTCAAGGGAAATATAATAATATTTCTAACAAAGATATCTAGGCTACATATATTTCATGATGCATCCCTGGAAATTCAGAATTCATGTCAACGTTACAGTTTGGAAAACATAGCCTGTTTTCTCTTAGCACAACTTACCCCTGGTATTGGGTAAATTGAGCCGCAGGACAGGGTAAATTAAGCCACCTACAAATTTAAAGCCATGTCTATCTCAGAGGAGGCCGGTGGGAGGAGCTATAGGAGGATGGACTAATTATAATGGCTGGAATGGAACCAATGGAACGGAGTCAAACATGCAGTTTCCATATGTTTAATGTGTTTGATACTGTTCCATTTATACCATTCCAGCTTTCACAATGACCCTTCCTCCTATAGCTCCTCCCACCAGCCTCCACTGGTCTATCTTTATTTCCCAAACACAATTCAACACAATCACAATCACTTTTTTGTCTTTTAATAATTTTAAGCATCTTTTAACACACGCTTAAAACCTAACAAACAATGTACTTAAAAAAAAAAAAAAACTTTTAACATAGGCCAGGCACTGTTGTTACATCATATCCCAGCGACAATGAAACGCTACTAGCGCACACCACTAACTAGCTGGCCATTTCCCACTGGTTACACTCACCTCCCTTTGACCTCCTCCTTCTCTGCAGCAACCAGTGATCCGGGTCAACAGCATCAATATAACAGTGTTGCTTCCGTCCCTCTCCTTGGCCCAACCTGTGCTCGAACCAAGGACCCTCTGAACACATCGATAACAGTCTCCCTTAAAGAATTGTTACCTATCCCTCGACAAAAGCCTAGCATAGCAAGGAAATCATCTACTTCAAGGTCTCAGAGTAAGTGACTTCACCGATTGAAATGCTGCTAGCCTGCCATTTCACACCAGTTACACAAGGATGCACTTTCACACTAGGTTTAGGACCTCAAATAGAAGCTAATAGAGACCCCAACTGATGTATAGAATAATCTTAAAATTATCTACTTTGGTGTAGATACAAGCATCATGAAACCTCTTAACACAAAAAAATAATTTCACTTGATGAAAATACATTTTTTGGACCTAACTTGCTTACCACTTTTTCCATGTGGTTTCATCCTTCACAGACTCCATAAAACGATGACCTCAATATTTGGTCAAACTATAAATGTTGTGCATGGTTTCCTAGAAACAAGGGTGGCTCAACTTACTCCTTTGCTCAACTTAGCCCCTCTCTTCTATACTCTAGTGCATACTTCTGTAGATTAGATGGGGTTTACACATTTGAATGAACGCTCTTATTTCACGTCATAAGTGATCGCTATCACAACGGTCTTTCTTTGACTTAAGTTTGTATTAAACTTATGTAGTCTTATTTAGTCTTTATCTGTGTGGTGAGTGGTGACAAAGAGGGCAATAACACTCCCCTTCCTCCCCCAATCAAAGTCAGAAACGGACTATATTAAGGACCTTATTCTAAGGTGGTTCCTGGTGGAATGTTGAAATTACAATATTATGTTTTTTTTTATTTCACCTTAATTTAACCAGGTAGGCTAGTTGAGAACAAATCTCATGCATCGGTTCAACTAGAATATATGTATTGCACCACAGTTTCCCTACAAAGAATTGTTGGTAAATTGAATTCTACAGAATGGAAATGTGTTCTTTCCGCTATTGTGTTGGATGATGAAATATTTTGCAGTATTATGTAACTCAGTACCTTTACTCCAGGACCTGTGTAAGTCAATTTAACCACGTGACATCAGGGCCGTAGCTACAGTACATATGAGCAGGGTAGGTGAGTAAAGGATTACATGTAATCTGTTACATGTGTAAGGTTCTGTATTTATTTTCTTAGTCAACCCTGTGTTCTGTATCGTTGTGTTCTTGAACGTAACCCTGTTTCCTTGTGTTCTTGAACGTAGCCCTGTCTTTCATTTTTGTTCATTGATATCACCTGTGTTAGTTACTCACCTGGGCTCATCAGCTCTTTATTTAGTTCAGTTCATTCTGTTTGTGCCTTTGTGAGGTATTGTTTGTTTTGACTAAGCCTGTTCTTAGCTTGTTTGTGAGAACCAGTTATAGCCTTCAGTCCTAGTTTTGATTCACCTGCCTGTTTGCCTACATATGACCATGATTCCTGCTTTCTGCGAAGGTGAAATAATCCTGCCGCGCTCTGTGCATGAATCTACACCTTTTTCTCCCAGAGTATTCATTACAGAATACCTCACCTAAAAACGGAATGGCTTCAGTGGAGCTACAGCAGCGCCTAACCCAGCAAGAGGAGCATATGGAGGAAATCTGCCATCTCCTCCGCCAGCCTACTCCTCCGATGCCAGGTATTGTAACCCATAGTCCTTCATTCATATCCATGCCTGGAAAATATGACGGTTCACCTGGGAAATGTATTTCTGACGCAATGCAGCAAATACAAATACAACCCCACTAACTTTGCCACCAACAGGAGCAGGGTGGATTTTGTTGCCTCTACTCACAGGCAAAGCCCTGGATTGGGCCACTGCCATATGGACTGTCAACAGCACAGAACTTGGATCCGAGACCCATTTCCACACCCTTTTCAAAAAGGTATTCGATCCTTCTCCTTCCGGTCGTCCTATAGGAGACCTCCTCATAGAACTTCAACAAGGACACAATTCAGCTACCCAGTATGCCCGAGAGTTCCGCACCATGGCTGCAGGGAGTGGATGGCGTGAGGCTGCTTTACTTAGCGTCTTCCGAAGTGGGCCCAACAGAACTTCAGGCGGAGCTGGCCTGTGGAGGTGACCTTCAGGATTTAAATCAATACATTCGTATTTCACTCTCCATCGACCACCTCGTCGCCGCCCGCTGAAGAACTCTGCCACCCAGGAATCCGAAACCTTCTCTTTCCATGACTCCGTCATCCCATCCGAGTCTTCCAGAGCCCATGCAGTTGGGCCATGCTCCTCTCCCGTGTATCGGCCGTCAAAGGAGAATCCAAGAAGGGCTCTGCCTATACTGTAGAGGGAAGGATCATCTACTCAGCCCTGTTCTCCCCCCATGGTGAGATGGGGGGCAAACTTACAGGTAAGCATGTTATTTCTAAATGTCTCCCAGAAGCAATTCTCCATCCCAGTATTGATAACCGTGAAGGGGGTTAGTAAGTACGTAGAGGGCTTGATAGATTCGGGAGCAGCAGGTAATTTTATCGATCATCAGCTAGTACAAGAGCTTGACATTGGTCTAACACCTGTCACCCCTTCCTCAAGGATTAACACCCTGGACGGGCAGCCATTGGTCACGGGCTTCATTATACACCTGACAGAGTGTCACCCTCCAGATTGGAGTCTCCCACACCGAAACCATTCAACTCATGGAACTCTCATCCCCCGAACAGCCACTCATCCTCGGACACCCCTGGCTTTGTCGTCACGACCCTGCCATCTCGTGGCAACAAGATGAACTACTCTCCTTGTCTTCTACCTGCTTCACCAGTTGTCTCAGCCTACCCTGCAGAGCCACCACCATTGAGGCCTCTGCAGTGCTTTAACAAGCGATTGAAAATGCTAACTTTGAAAGGTTAGCCCACGCACCCTGTGTGACCCAGAATCATGAAATTGTGTCCATAGGTCCCTCTCCTCACAAGAAAAAAAAAACTTCCTTAAGAAACCATAAAGTCCGCCATTATAGATTTTCCACCATTTACAAATTTGTGAAAATCTCTTAAAACGCTTTTCCTCTAGCACGGATTGACCGATCTGCACAACTTGACATGTGGCATGTACAGTGGGGCAAAAAAGTATTTAGTCAGCCACCAATTGTGCAAGTTCTCCCACTTAAAGATGAGAGGCCTGTAATTTTCATCATAGGTACACTTCAACTATGACAGACAAAATGAGGAGAAAAATGTATTTGCAAATTATGGTGGAAAATAAGTATTTGGTCAATAACAAAAGTTTCTCTCAATACTTTGTTATATACCCTTTGTTGGCAATGACAGAGGTCAAACGTTTTCTGTAAGTCTTCACAAGGTTTTCACACACTGTTGCTGGTATTTTGGCCCATTCCTCCATGCAAATCTCCTCTAGAACAGTGATGTTTTGAGGCTGTTGCTGGGCAACACGGACTTTCAACTCCCTCCAAAGATTTTCTATGGGGTTGAGATCTGGAGACTGGCTAGGCCACTTCAGGATCTTGAAATGCTTCTTACGAAGCCACTCCTTCGTTGCCCGGGCGGTGTGTTTGGGATCATTGTCATGCTGAAAGACCCAGCCACATTTCATCTTCAATGCCCTTGCTGATGGAAGGAGGTTTTCACTCAAAATCTCACGATACATGGCCCCATTCATTCTTTCCTTTACATGGATCAGTCGTCCTGGTCCCTTTGCAGAAAAACAGCCCCAAAGCATGATGTTTTCACCCCCATGCTTCACAGTAGGTATGGTGTTCTTTGGATGCAACTCAGCATTCCTTGTCCTCCAAACACGACGAGTTGCGTTTTTACCAAAAAGTTATATTTTGGTTTCATCTGACCATATGACATTCTCCCAATCTTCTTCTGGATCATCCAAATGCTCTCTAGCGAACTTCAGACGGGCCTGGACATGTACTGGCTTAAGCAGGGGGACACGTCTGACACTGCAGGATTTGAGTCCCTGGTGGCGTAGTGTGTTACTGATGGTAGGCTTTGTTACTTTGGTCCCAGCTCTCTGCAGGTCATTCACTAGGTCCCCCCGTGTGGTTCTGGGATTTTTGCTCACCGTTCTTGTGATCATTTTGACCCCACAGGGTGAGATCTTGCGTGGAGCCCCAGATCGAGGGAGATTATCAGTGGTCTTGTATGTCTTCCATTTCCTAATAATTGCTCCCACATTTGATTTCTTCAAACCAAGCTGCTTACCTATTGCAGATTCAGTCTTCCCAGCCTGGTGCAGGTCTACAATTTTGTTTCTGGTGTCCTTTGACAGCTCTTTGGTCTTGGCCATAGTGGAGTTTGGAGTGTGACTGTTTGAGGTTGTGGACAGGTGTGTTTTATACTGATAAAAAGTTCAAACAGGTGCCATTAATACAGGTAACGAGTGGAGGACAGAGGAGCCTCTTAAAAAAAAAAAGTTACGGTCTGTGAGAGCCAGAAATCTTGCTTGTTTGTAGGTGACCAAATACTTATTTTCCACCATAATTTGCAAATAATTTCATTAAAAATCCTACGATGTGTTTTTCTGGATTTTTTTTTTTCTCATTTTGTCTGTCATAGTTGAAGTGTACCTATGATAACAATTACAGGCCTCATCTTTTTAAGTTGCAGAACTTGCTCAATTAGTGGCTAACTAAATAGTTTTTTGCCCCACTGTCTGGACCAAGGTCTCTCTTATTTTTGTTGAATTTTACCCCTTTTTCTCCCCAATTTCGTGGTATCCAATTGTTAGTAGCTACTATCTTGTCTCATCGCCTCTCCCGAGCCCGTACGGGAGTTGTAGCGAAGGTTGAAAGTCATGCGTCCTCCGATACACAACCCAACCAAGCCGCACTGCTTCTTAACACAGCGCACATCCAACCTGGAAGCCAGCCGCACCAATGTGTCGGAGGAAACACTGTGCACCTGGCAACCTTGGTTAGCGTGCACTGAGCCCGGCCCGCCACAGGAGTCGCTGGTGCGCGATGAGACAAGGATATCCCTACCGGCCAAGCCCTCCCTAACCCGGACGACGCTAGGCTAATTGTGCGTCACGGCTGGTTACGACAGAGCCTGGGCACAAACCCAGAGTCTATGGTGGTACAGCTGGCGCTGCAGTACAGCGCCCTTAATCACTGCGCCACCCGGGAGGCTCCGTACCAAGGTCTTTCAACACAACCATTTCTAGACGAGTATCAAAAACACACCGCTTTTGACTAATAAACATTCACGTGGGTGTGGTCTCGCACATGAATGCATACAAATCAGACAAGGATCTTCTTATTGTGACGACAAATTGGTACACATGTTCCAAACACTGTCAAGACTCAACATATCTACGCACATTTAGATAAACCACACGGTGGTGCCATAATGGGCACATGTCTATATGAAATTTGGCATACACGCTTAAGGAGGTGAGTGTAGCTAACCTATGGATTATGGTTGTTAAGTTTGGCCGCATGGTGGCGCTGCTGGACAGGAAAAAAAACATTAATGCAAGCTCATTGGTTCGTATCAGCCATGTTGTTTTAGATAGACTCTTGGGAAATGTTGTGTTTAAAGACGTGTATCCATAGATGCTACATACAAAATTTGGTTCAGGAGAAGAAGACATTTAAAGTAATCGATATCATTAGAAATAGTCAACAATACAGTACCAGTCAAAAGTTTGGACAACTTCTCATTCAAGAGTTTTGCTTTACTCTTTTCTACATTGTAGAATAATAGCGAAGACATCAAAAATGTAAAATAACACATGGAATCATGTAGTAACCAAAAAGGTGTTAAACATATCAAAACATATAATATATTTGGGTCACCACCCTTTGCCTTGATGACAGCTTTGCACACTCTTGGCATTCTCTCAAGCAGCTTCATGAGGTACAATACAGGTGAATACAAGTTAGTGTGGTAGCCTTCTGTTGCCTTTCCCTGCACAATGTCTGCAATGCATTTAAATTAACAGGTGTGCCTTGCTAATTTGTGGAATTTCTTTCCTTAATGCGTTTGAGCCAATAAGTTGTGTTGTGACAAGGTAGGGGTGGTATACAGAAGATGGTCTTTTACCAAATAGGGCTAAGTCCATATTATGTCAAGAATTGCTCAAATAAGCAAAGAGAAACAGCAGTCCATCATTACTTTAAGACATGAAGGTCATTCAAACTGGAAAATTTCAGTTTCTTCAAGTGCAGTTGCAAAAACCATCAAGTGCTATGATGAAACTGGCTCTCATGAGGACCACCACAGGAAAGGAAGACCCAGAGTTACCTCTGCTGCAGAGGGCAAGTTCATTAGAGTTAGCTGCACCACAGATTGCAGCCCAAATAAATGCTTCACAGAGTTCAAGTAACAGACACATCAACTGTTCAGAGGAGACTGCATGAATCAGAATTTGAGATTTTTGGTTCTAACCGCCGCGTCTTTGTGAGATGCAGAGTAGTTGAACGGATGATCTACGAATGTGTGATTCCCACCGTGAAGCACGGATGAGGTGGTGTGAGGGTGCTTTGCTGGTGAAACTGTCTGTGATCTATTTAGAATTCAAGACACACTAAACAGCAGGTCTACCACAGCATTCTGCAGTGATACGCCATCCCATCTGGCTTTCACTTAGTGGGACTATAATATGTTTTTTCAACAGGACAATGACCCAAAACACACCTCCAGACTGTGTAAGCACTATCTGACCAAGAAGGAGAGTGTTGGTGCTGCATCAGATGACCTGGCCTCCACAATCACCCAACCTCAACCAAATTGAGATGGTTTGGGATGAGTTGGACCGCAGAGTGAAGGAAAAGCAGCCAACAAGTGCTCAGCATATGTGGGAGGTCTTTCAAGACTGTTGGAAAAGCATTCCTCATGAAGCTGGATGAGAGAATGCCAAGTGTGCAAAGCTGTCATCAAGGCAAAGGGTGGCTACTTTGAAGAATCTAAATATAAAAATATATTTTGATTTGTTTAACACTTTTTCTGGTTACTACATGATTCCATGTGTTATTTTATAGTTTTAATGTCTTCACTTTTATTCTACAATGTAGAGAACAGTAAAAATAAAGAGAACCCCTTGAATCGGTAGGTGTGTCCAAACTTTCGACCGGTACTGTACATCAAAAGTATTTAGAATGATCTGGTTGATTTTTAGTTCTGATATTTGCCATGCGTGGTAAGGAGTACAGACGTAGCTCATCCCTTGGCGATGTGTCCAATTTGTCCTGATGGTGGCACAGTGGGCCCACAGCATGAACCCCGCCAATGTTGCTTGCAGCTTAAATTTTTGCTTATTTTTGCTGTTCTCCAAATAGCATTTTAGAGTCTTGAAATTTTATAGAAATGCAGTAAATGAGCTTCAACTTTCCGGACCTCATTAAAACTCAGACCCCGCACACTGGGCACAGGTGTCAGTTCAATGTCTAGGTTTGATTTACATTTGGTTGAGTTGTCAACTAATGTGAATTCAACAACAAATTTCACCATGTCATTGGATTTAGGTTAGAAGTGTGCAAAAAATGTGAAACTTCCAGTGCCTTAGAGTGGCTCAGTTTTCCACTTGGGTGGCTACGGCCCTTTGCGCCATAAACCCTCAGGAACATGGTGTCTAATTCCCGTAGGTTCAACATAATGTTCTTCATGTTAGTTATTGTTCGTAAAGGTGACAGCAGGCCAGGTCACTCACTCTCAATATTACTTTTCCATTTTAAGTTTCCTGACATATGGCACCTTTGTGCTATTTGCCTTCTATGTGTTAATGAGCCCAATATTACGAGTGAGGTTTAATGAAATTCTACAACTTGCTCTTTTTTGTGCGTACAGTTCACCCGAGAGATGACACAGTTCTTCATGTACAGTAGGTCTTGTCTTGTTATCATCTGCATCGTTGAAAGACAGGGAACAGGCAAATATTAATCAGGACATGTTGAAACAGTAAACGGCAGAGTATTCCATTTTGTTCTCAAGACAGGAAACATGAGGAGTTTGTGTTCTTGCCCAGGAGTGGATTTTGTTTTGATGGACTGAGAGAAAGGGTCTTTGCAAGTGTAAATCAAAGAAAGAGAGGAATAGGAAAGGAGGAATAGCATGCGTTTGTATTCTTTCAGCTGTAATTGTATATGGAAATTGTTTAGCAACCACAAGGGAAAGATACTACATAATGTGCCTTTAACTTCAAGCACTTGTAATAGCCTACTAGGCTAGACTACAGTCTTTGACCAACCACTACTGAACCAGATATTACATGTGTAATAATGTATTAACACATTAAGGACGTTCTGGATTCCACCTTACAAAACAAGCGAGTGAGACCTGTTATTCTGTCTCTCCTAAGAGTGGACTGAACCAGCTTTAACTTGATCACTCTCATTGGGCAGGAGCCATCAGAGATTAGATCACACAACTCATCAATGAGGAGGAGGCCTCTCATCTCTATGGTGTGGAATGCAATCAAACAAGTATTGAAAAAAGTGCATTCATGAAATTAACATGCTAATGAATAGGGAGAGGTGTGGTAGCAGGGTTACATATTTTCTTACTGCATACAGATGTAGTACCTACATTTGGGCCAGTCTCCTACAGCATGGAAAAAATTCTGCAGCAACAGGAAATCTGAATTATAATGTGGACTATAATTAATGCACATTTCTGTAGCGGTTGATACATCTTTCGTAAGGGAAAATCAAGTCTGAAATTTCTAAATGGAAATGACAAACTTTAGGAGCCTTGTCACGCCCTGACCATAGAGAGCCCTTGGTTTTCTATGGTGTAGTAGGTCAGGGTGTGACTAGGGGTTGTTCTAGTATGTCTATTTCTATGTTGGTGCTAATATGGTTCCCAATTAGAGGCAGCTGTTTATCATTGCCTGATTGGGGATCATATTTAGGTAGCCATTTCACCACCTGTGTTTTGTGGGATATTGTTTGTGTGCACTTCAAAACTTCACGTTTTGTTTCTTTATTGTTTTGTTTGTTTCACGGAGATTAAAAATATGTGGAACTATACTCACGCTGCGCCTTGGTCTGCTCATTACGACGATCGTGACAAGCCTTTTAAACCTCCGACAAGCCTTTTAAATGTCCGAGGGTGAATTTACAGGGTGATCAAATTCAGATCTTACATCTGTATGATTGCCAAGCTTCCTGCCATCCTGGACCTCTATACCAGGCGGTGTCAGAGGAAGGCCCCAAAAATTCCCAAGGACTCCAGCCAACCTAGTTATAAAATGTTCTCTCTGCTACCGCACGGCAAGCAGTACCAGAGCGCAAAGTCTAGGTCAAAAAGGCATATTAACAACTTCTACCATAAGACTCTTGAACAGTTAATCAAATGGACTATTTGCATTGTCCACAACCCACCTCCCATTTTTACACTGCTGCTACTCTGTTTATTATCCATGCATAGCCACTTTACCTCTACCAACATGTACATATTATCTTAATTACCTCGACTAACCAGTGCCCCCACACATTGACTCTGTACCAGAACCCCTGTATATAGCCTGTTATTTTATTGCTGCTCCTTAATTATTTGTTCTATTTTTTTACATTTTGTATTTTTTTTTAAAACGACGTTGTTGGTTATGGGCTTGTAAGTGATCATTTCACTGTAAGGTCTACAACTGTTGAATTTGGCGCATGTGACAAATACAATTGGATTTGATTGGCACTTAAAAGGGAATTAACTTTTCCAAGACATGAAAACATTAATTTCCATTCAATTATGTAGTCAGTAAACTCAACTGTCACAAGCTCACCCGACGCTGTTCATGTGCCTTAGGGAATAAGCAACCTATTTGTCAGCCTTACTATACCAAAGTTCTTTCCCATGCAGGCAGAGTGTTAAGCGGCACGAAACATGAGAAAATGCTTCCTTTATCACCACTACCAGTCGATTGTTCATTTGTTAGATTTACTTTGGCTGAGGGTACGTTTATAGACTTCCTATACACCTCAAGTATAACGTTTTATGGTTTGTGTGCTCAGTTCCACTTACTAGGCTCTACAAAGCACATCATATGCATTCAATCATAAGGGTTTTGAATAACCAAGTTCTTGGAAGGCAATATTACTATGAGAACAGTGTCACCTTCTGTCTCTACTATGGAATTGCATCGACTGTTTGCTATGGGAGTATCGTTCATGGTAATGTGAACTCATAGTTTACTGTTTGGTAGTAAGCGTTTATTAGTTTAAATGACACACTATCCAATCTATAATTTTTGTTTGGAATGCTAGGTATTGTATCAGAACTGATGCCGGATGTATGAGGGGTGCATAAAACCTCTTAGGAATTGCTGAGAAGGTAGCCTAATTGTGTGTGCTAGTGAAAAAATATATAAGGACACTGAGCATGCTGCTGGAATGACAAGTTCAATAAATGTAATATATTGTATTGCAGTGTAGCAAAATTAGTGTAATTGAGCAGAAAAGCAGAACAGGGGCTTGTTTCCCTCAAGCCAAGCCTCTGACAAAAACCTGTTCCTAATACAATTGGTAAAAGTATATGATTTCCTCAATCGTTAACCCTTTAAAGCTTTTACTTTGAAATCCGCTAGCATACCGCTAGCAAAATGTATCCACTCACTACTTTAAATCGCCCTGGATAACAGTGTCTGTTAAATGGCTAAAATTTCAAACGTAAAGGTATCCATCTTCTTGCAGCACACACCGTCTCTGTTCATTAATTAAATATTGTGGAAGACCTAAGAAAATTGAATTCAAGCAGTCGAAATGATTATATGATTTGTTGTTTAAATTCAGACATTGATTGAGCAGACTTGTTTGGTATGTTAGCTAACTTTAGTCTTTAGTACAATGCTTGGTGGCTTTTAGCATAAGCTCCCTGTCTTGTCTGTCAGTAAAGCCAGTGACGCCAAGCATTGAAGGAAGGCAGCTAGCAAGTTAGCTAGCTAACTAACTAAAGTTACATTTCGCTACACCCTCAATAACATCTGCTAAATATGTGTATGTGACCAATACAATTCGATTTATTAAGTATGCAAGTGAATACTGAACGAGCGTGTATTTTATCATAAGTATAAATATAGATAAATTAAAGGCTAAAATACAATATTTTCTCTTCCATCACTCAGTCGCGGGCAGTACCAGAGCATCATGGCAAAAATGGAAAGACTAGCCAATATAACTTCTACCCCCAGACCGTCAGGTTGCTGAATGGCCACCCAATTAGCTTTTTTTTTTAAAATTTTTATTTTTATTAATTTCAAATCAATACATAAAGCACATGAGGGAACACCAGCATACATAGATTACAAACAATAGACAATCGAGCTATCAATCGACCCAATTAGCTACCCCCTCTTGTACCTCAGAGTTTATGATTTTCACTGTACCTCGCATTTACATCTGCAACCATGTGCATGTGACTAATACACTCTCTACATCTAAATCTAGATGTTGCCTTCTTATGATTCCACTAGGTGGCATCACTTTACTTGTCTGGTATACGGTCGACTGTCTACTGCTCTATGGTATGTTCTGCTGCTCCAGTTAATTTTCTATGGTCTTGCAACTGATGCGCAGTCAGCTCTTTCCACCCCAAACTTACCCAAATGCATTATGGCCTAGCTGCACAACTGATCCTGGACCGGTTATTAAGTGTACAATGCCAATATTTTAAAAAAGAAGCCTTGCAGGATGACATCATGCAAGCCAACGCGTACTGAGCTCTCTGTTATTATGCCTGATCACAATTAGCCTACACAACACTTTCATGGCAACTTGTTATTTTACTTTGTCTTTTTTTCCCCTTTCATGAATACAGTAAATAATTGATTAAATCATGATGATATAATCAGATGTAGTTTTTGGGAGGAGGCTGTCTGAAACCTACAGTTAAGTAGATGCACTCGGTTTAGTATGCGCACAATATTGTACACTAGCCCACTTTAGAATTTTTGATTGGTCCACAGAAAAAGGAGTGAGCTATTATCACCATAAGTTATCAGCTTTGACCCATTGTCTGTATCGGGTGCTTGATTGATAGCAAAATGTGGTAGGTATCCTACTTCTCTGTGTTGTTAAACTATAGATTTTGCACCATCAAAGATGAGCCGCGTTCCGGGATTTGTTGCGGTGTAAATCGCGTGCACACGGTTTTAACAAGGTTCTAGGGCGCCCAAGTCGCGCCTCTCTCTTTGTGGCTGTAGAAAGAAGATGGCTCCCGTTCTGGAGAAGAAGCTCCTGGGCGCAGCCGGGGCAGGCGACAATATGGAAAATAGCAACGAAGACGAGGAAGGACAAAACCTATGGCAAGTTCAAGTACTCGTGATTTACAATGTGCTATTTTCTGTAACGGAGAAGCTTTTTACTAACTTGTTTAATGTGCTTTGTCACTGCCGGGTGCCCTCATCAACGGTCCCGGATGCCTTCAAAACAGTTAACTTGCTAACTCGTAGTTACAATAGCAAACGTAAGCTAGGCTACAACAACTTCGCTTTAGCTAGTTAGTGTAGCTACATAACTAACCAGTTACAATAACAAACGAGCAAAACGTATAGATAACTAGGCAGGCTAACCAATATTCACACCATATCAATCTTACTAACAGGCGCGTTATAGTAACTAGCTAATTAGCCAAGTTATTGTCGTCTGATTGTGCAGGACCAAATAATGTACAGTAGCTAGCTAACGTTAACTAGCGTACTTTCCAGCTTGACCCGAAGCCACAGAATAGTTGTTGGTCCTTGATAGTTACGGCTACACCTGCATAACTAGCTATGTTTTAATATTGCCAAGCCAGTCAAACTTATTTTATAAAATACAATATACAAAATTAAGAAACGATATAGCTAGCTAGCTATGCTCAGTGACAGCTGACTCACGTTACCTGGGTGACTTGACACCTTGCAAGTTGATGCTGACACTCAAACGCTCATTTGACAAGGTAGGCTAATTATCATAACAAGTGTTAGCTAGGTAACGGTCTTGGTGGGCAGACAGACACCTACCAGTAGGCTATGTGTTAGGCCTAGGCTACTTAATTTCATCATGTGATAACTAGCAAGCAAACTAATTTCATTGTTATTCCCTTCAGGACTTCAATTCTCAGTGAGGTTTCAACACGTTCAAGTTCTAAGTTGCCATCTGGGAAGAACATATTGGTGTTTGGTAAGTGTAAATCCATGGCGTTTAACTTTTAATCACACCGAAAGGGAGTAGCATATTTTCAGGAGAGGTTGCATATAATGTTATACAAATAATAATACATGTTTTCAGTCAAATAAACCAAATCATAAAAATAACATGATAATAACATTTCCATTTCTGCGGAAATGTTTCAGGTGAGGATGGGTCAGGAAAGACAACGATTATGGCAAAACTCCAAGGAGCAGAGCACAATAAGAAAGGAAGAGGCCTGGAGTATCTGTATCTGAATGTCCACGATGAGGACATAGATGGTATGTTCCCTGTTTCAGTGGCAAAAAATACAAGTGTACATGGGTTAGGCTACATGTTCCCAGTTGTAAATGAGAACTTGTTCTCAACTGGCCTACCTGGTTAAATAAAGGTGAAATAAAAATGAAAAAACATTACATTTTTTGCATGACTGTACATCTCTGAATTTTTGCAGACCTTACACGCTGTAACGTGTGGATCTTGGATGGGGATTTATATCACAAAGGCCTGTTAAAGTTTGCAGTGACAGCAGAGTCGCTGAACGACAGCTTGGCAGTGTTTGTAGCAGACATGTCAAGACCCTGGACCATCATGGAGTCGCTCCAGAAGTGGGCCAGCGTGCTGCGTGATCATGTGGATAAGCTCAAGATCCCGCCGGAGGAGATGAGAGAGATGGAGCAGAGGAGTAAGTAGTGCTGAATCATCTACTTCACCTTGGCTGCTGCGACAAAGTGTCTGTGGGGTTGATTGTCCAAGGCCAGTCTTAACATTGAACTGTGTTTGTTTGGCAGTCAGACAGTATAGGTGATGATAATTGCTGTCTTATGTTGTGAGATGCTTGTTGCTTGTGGAGCTGATGACATGGTTTTGTTTGGCAAGTGTCTGCAGCATAGTGAACATCCCAGACAGAGCCAATGAGATGGATGCTTACACAACAGATTTAGGCTACAGTTGTATGCTGGCTGGTTTTTCATTTAAACTAAAGGGAACAGCAGTAGAAACCTCAGACACTGAAGTATAAAATTACAAATGGTCATGGTAGTTTCTAGGTCATCAGAAAGGCCCATGATTATCAGCTGTGTTCAGTCATGATGACCGAAGCCTGCTCTCCTGATCACTGTCTTATACTGAGTGCTCCCTCCTGATAATTTTAGATATGATCATGAAGTGCTCTTTTGTGCTCTGAAGTTACAGGCTCTTACAAGAGCCTTGGGTTATCTAAGGTTCTCTTGAGAAGGCTGGGAAAAAAAGTTACTCTACTTGGAGATGCTTTCGAGATTGGTTTGATTTTGCAATCAAAACTAAACCAATGCCATGCTTAATGTGCACATATAGACCTAGTAGATAGGTTCACCATTGTTTTTGTCATCAATCCACCGTAGGCCTATGACCTCTGGATTTAAGTGTTGTGACTGGAGAACCACTAGGCCTAACTGTTGACAAACTGAAATGTGTGGAAGGGGAAGTGGCAAAAGGATGATGTTTCTGAAGGCAAAAAAAACTTTCAGGGAAGGTAGCACATTACTGCATTCTACGGCAAATATTGTAAATATTTTGCATAACCTGAATGCTTCTACTGGACCAATCTGTGATTTGCTGAATCTATACTGTAGGCTAAATTATATTATTTTGGTAGATGAAGACTTGGTTTGCCTTTCTCAATATAGGGAGGAAAGCATTTGCATAGTAGTCATGCCTTTTTTTCTCCATTGTGGATTGTGTTGTACTAGTAAATAAATGTAACTTTGTTCAATAGTGTAGGCCTAATTTTGGCGAATGGTGTTTGCTGATATCCAACACAGGTAGCCAGGCTGGCATATGCTCCCTGTCAAACTCTTTTGTTGAATACATGCCCACCCACAAGCAGTTCCAGCTTTCTAACCTAGCAGAGTAGCATATCGTCCAGACAGTGCTCATCTTTCAGGATGTCAGTAATGATGTCATCACTGCACATGCCGGACTAGTCCGACATATCCAAAGGGAGGAGGGATGGCCGGTGTCCAGGTCCAGGCGCTCTTACAGCAGTATTGCATCATGGTTTCTTCTGACACCAGAGTGAGTCTAAGCATGGAAGGGATATCGAGTGGGCAGGACATTCTGGCTCAGTTGAAACTAGAGCAGCTTGATGGTGTTCTGTAGCAGAACCATTCCTTGCTGTATCATGCACTGAAATAACACAGATCAACAGTTGTTCTATTCACAACTGTCATTATCAGAATTCAGTAATATCTGTCTTATGTTTCTGCATTACAGGCCATTAAGCTGAAGGGTCGTGCAGGAAAAAGGGAGTTATGCTTCACATTGTTCATAAAGTTTTATCAAGGCTAATGCTTACTGTAAAGCAATTTGGCCCCACCTATGTTTGTACTAGAACAGTTAAGTGGGCAAAGTCGAACGATGGATGAGTCACGCTCTTGTCTCTATCTGTCCTTCTGATTTAAAGTGGTGTCTGATTTATAACTGTGCAGATGAAGGCTATAAGTGTGACCACTGCACCTTTCTGACAGGCACTTTACTGTTTTTACCTCCGTAAAGACGTTTTGCCGCTCAGCCTGGTTATGTAAGAAATTCAGGCCATAACTATGTATGTCACTCCCATCAAGACAGTCTACCAAAATATCCAAGGACAAGAAACATGACTCAATGGCTGAGAAGTGCCTGCCTAAGAATGTTATTCAAGGAAAACCATGTGAGGGAGGCATTTTTTTTTTTGTACAACCAGTTATTTGAGTTCTTTGGAGACAATTGTTTGTCCAATAGTCTAAATGCCATAGTGTTACAAATGTGCAATTTCCCTAGTGTATCTTTTGGTTTGTCTTTGTTAGTTGAGACTGTTGTGTCCAGGCTCTGCTGGCCCCCTGCATCTTTAGCTGGCACAGATCAGCGCCTGAACAGGCAGTCTGATCCCATCCCTGCTCCCAATCAGCTGGAGTTTACATCACAGGGCCGAGGCCAGGCAGCCCAGCACCCTAAGGGTTGTTCTGTTTTGTTCCTGGTGGAGGACAGTCCTGTAGCAACACTGGCTCTCAGGGTCAGCCGTAACCACATTCCTCTGGTTCCTGAGGAAGGGGAACAGCCTTCCCAGACCACTACTCAGTGCTGCTGTGCTGGGATTCATACAGGGGACAGACTGCCAACACAGCTGCCTGCAGCAGTGCCCCATTGGGAGTTATTCTTCTGCTTTATACCAAAATAGACCTTGTGAAAATAGACCTAGCCTTTGTGTTTTGCTGTAGCAATATATGCATCCATCATTATCTTACTAATCATGTTAGAAAAGCTCTTTGGAGTGTAAATATATTAGCAAGTTGTACTAAAAGCTTTTGCACTTGTTTACATATCTACAGATTACAGTCTCTGGGGTTGCGTCCTGTAGCAAGTCTAGGAGAAGCTAATGATCATTTTGATATTCTGTTGAGGTGGAGTCGACAGCACATAGGGGCATGAATATATAAATGATGGATGGGTTGTTGTCTGCTTGACTACAGCAGACGGTTAGTTATTTGTGTGTAAAACACAGTGGGAGTTATTTTCCAGTCTGGTAGTGGAGCAGGCAGGAGAGGAGTTGCTGTCTGATAAGCTCACATCTCTACAGACCTGGTGCAGCGAGTTCTGTAGTTCAGTGAGAATGGTTGGGTCATGAGAACAGGGAGTGTGAGGGGCTGAGTGCCTTGATAGCCAAGGGTAAGACCCCAGTCCTTCCCTACATAGCCTACAGGACAGGAAAGCAGAAACTCAACATCATCTGTTAAGAATGGGGACTACATTTTTTTCTCAATTTCTTGTCACTTGGTCTTTAAAAACTCAGGGCCCTAGTTATGGAGTACCCATTTGTGATGCTGTCCTGCATGCTTTATTTCAATCAGAAGAAAATATATGCTCTCTATACCACCTGTGTTTAAATCTTGTAAAGATTATTGATCCTCCAAATGAAGAAGGTTCATTGCGACTGGCCTAACCTATGCGGCCGTCCCCTGTCTGCCCCACAGTGGTGAAGGCCTTCCAGGAGTACACAGAGCCGGAGGGAGCCGACCCAGCCTCTCCCCAGAGACGGGCTCCCCCTGCAGGGGGGGAAGACGAGGGCGTGGTGCTACCGCTCGGGGAAAACGTACTCACACACAACTTGGGCATTCCAGTGCTAATAGTTTGCACAAAGGTAAGTTGAGGCTGGTTGAATACAGGTACCTGAAAGAAGTAGCCTTCCATTTTTAGGCACCAGTATTGAAATGAATAGCCAATTTTTGTACTAAAAGATTTTAAATTACACTGAGCCTCAGATTCCCCACGGGCCCACTACTAACTAGTACACCGTTGACTCTCCACTCTGGCAGTCCATTTCATGGCTGGTGCCTGATCATCCCCTGTCTTGAGTTGCTGGTTTTTAGTGTTGCCCGTGAGGCAGCATCTTCAGCCCATGAAAGCACCACATTATTCCATGTCCATGAGCTTCTGGCAAATGGCTGCTTTAAAAGAACACACTGTCAGTCGTCAGCACTTCACATGCTAGTTATGACGAGGACTAGTGAATGTTATTTTCACTGCTCACTGTTTTTCTGTTTCTCTTCTACCTTTAGGGAGAAAATGGTTATTTCACTCCTGGGGAATTAATCTTGGTCTTTAGTACAGTTTGTTGAATATACTCAGAGCATTAGTGAAGTGTCCTCTCTTCAGGCGCTATACATAGGGAATTTGTAGATTTGAAGTGTGCTATGTCTTCGAAGAAACTGCTGTCATTTGGTGTTCCATATTTTCAGACTATTTGCTGTATTTTCTTTTGATTACATTTTTAGTTTTTGTAATTTTACCCCCAATTTTCTAATATTACGATCTTGTCTCATCCCTGTAACTCCTTAATGGGCTCAGGTCGAGACAGGCGTGCTCCTTAACATGACCCGTCAAACCGCGCTTCTTAACACCCGCTCGTTTAACCCAGAAGCTAGCCGCACCAACGTGTCGGAGGAAACGCTGTTCAACTGACCGAAGTCAGCCTGCTGGTGCCTGGCAAGGAGTCGCTAGAGCACGATGAGCCAAGTAAATCCCCTCCCGGCCAAACCTTTTTTAAAAAATGTTTTACCCCTTTTTCTCCCCAATTTCGTGGTACCCAATTGTTTAGTAGCTACTATCTTGTCTCATCGCTACAACTCCCAAACGGGCTCTGGAGAGACGAAGGTTGAAAGTCATGCGTCCTCCGATACACAGTAGCTACACAGTAGCTAAAAAACAAGCCGCACTGCTGCTTAACACAGCGCGCATCCAGCCCGGAAGCCAGCCGCACCAATGTGTCGGAGGAAACACCGTGCACCTGGCAACCTTGGTTAGCGCGCACTGCGCCCGGCCCGCCACAGGAGTCGCTGGTGCGCGATGAGACAAGGATATCCCTACCTGTCAAACCCTCCCTAACCCGGACGACGCTAGGCCAATTGTGCGCCGCCCCACGGACCTCGCGGCCTGCTGGCGCTGCAGTACAGCGCCCTTAACCACTGCGCCACCCGGGAGGCCCCAAACCTTCTTCTAACCCGGATGACGCTGGGCCAATTATGCACCGCCCTATGGGGCTCCCGGTCATGGCTGGTTGTGACACAGCTTGGGATCAAACCCCAGGCATTAGTGACGCTGCAATACTGTGATGCAGTGCCTTAGACCGCTGTGCCATTCGGGAGGCCATTTGCTGCATTTTCTAAATCCATTATGTCATTGATTTTGATTGACAGATTGAGTGCAATGTATAGTTCTCACTAACTGCTGCAGTTTACAGAGCAATAAGGAATGTGAATGCCAGTTTACTCGCTGACACAGATACACAGGTTACATTATTAAGCATGCTTGCAGATACCATAGACTTTCAGTCATTGTGCTGATGCTAGTTAGCATTGGCTCGCAAAACTACCTCAAACTTCCTTCATACTGGACACAGAGACATATAAAAATGGTATCCACAAGTTCATCTGACTCTGGGGAAGTAGATAAAGAACATCATTGCTAAAATCGCAAAATATCCCTATAAGTCCCAATGATTGTTGCACTTGGGTATGCATATTTAATGATGGGCTACTGCATATTTAACCAGGCCTGCTGTCTTTACTACTGCCATTTTTTTTTTTTCAGGAAGTAGCTAGCCTGGCATTCCCTGAGTCATGCTCAGCCAGTTAGCCCTGTTGTTGTCAAGGTTACCATCTTGTGGTCACTGTGGGGAAGTTTATCTGTGTGAGAGACAGGGTGGTGCCTGCCTGGAGGATTTTACTGATCCTTCCTAGAGGGAGGGAGGAGGGGAACTTGCAAGCGAGTGGAGGGGAGGAGAGCGGAAGTGAGGGAGGGTCGTGGCTGAGACTGAAAGGGAGGCATGGCGAAGTGAGCAAAGTCATTTTTATGTTCTGCAGGAGGGTATGGTTTTCTTGCTCCAGTTGTTGCTGTGTACTTCGCTCTTTCTCGCTATCTCTCTTTCAGTTCAATTCAAAGGGATTTATTGGCATGGGAAACATGTTTACATTTGCCGAAGCAAGTGAAATAGATAAACAAAGTGGAATAAAAAATGAACAGTAAACATTACACTCACAAGTTTAAAAGGAATAGAGACATTTCAAATATAATTATGGCAATGTACAGTGTTATAACAATGTCTCTCCACAGTGTGATGCAGTCAGTGTTTTAGAGAAGGAGCACGACTTCAGAGATGAGCACTTCGACTTCATCCAGTCCCACATCCGACGATTCTGCTTACAGTGTATCCTTTCTACTCAAACACAACACTCACCCTTAGAATGACCGGCCCCACCACGGATATACAATTTTATGTGTTCTATTTAATTTTGTGCCCTATCATGTCTCTGCATGTTCCTTAACCCCACCTGACAGATGGAGCTGCCTTGATTTACACATCCGTCAAAGAGGAGAAGAACCTGGACCTCTTCTATAAATACATAGTGCACAAAATATACGACTTCCAGTTCACCACGCCTGCCTTAGTGGTGGAGAAGGATGCTATTTTAATGTAAGTGAATGCTTTGTTAGGTGCCCACATATTGCGGTAACAAGACTATATGAAATCATACATTTCCATCTTGTGATTTGCCCTTTCATTTCCTCAAAAATAAAAAGGAGATCTACATTTTTTTTTAAATTTGTAATTTAGCATAGGGGTTTCCAAACTTATTCACTCGGGGGGGGAGGGGGGGGGAATGAATGTCTATATATGTCTATATGGTCACAAGCACTGTTTATGACACAAACATTCCACACCCCTATTGTTGGTGGAGAAAATGTTGTAGGTTCAAAGCTTATTTCCTGCAGTTCTACACATTTTTTTATGTGGTGCAAAGAACATTTTGCCGTTTTTAAAGCAATTTTTTTTGTGCAATTCTATACATTTTGCCAATGTAATGTGTATTCGTGATATTTGAGTGACAAAAAAATTACAACCATCTTTGGGATAAAAAAAACTAAACGAATGTTGGCTGACATGGGCTAGTTGATCTGGACATTTCTGACAATTATAAATATCTCTAAGATATGCAATAACTAACATGACAAGAGGAACTGATGATGTACTACCCAATTGAAATTCACCTTGTGCTTTCTACTATTACAACTTTCAAGAGTAAACTTAAAGCTGGACTGAGTTCAAACATTTATAAATGTTTTTTTTTAATTGGGGGGGGGGCATTGCGTCCCCCCCTGCCAACCCCTCGCACCCCTCCACAGTTTGGGAACCACAGATTTAGCAGACACGCTTATCTAGAGTGAGTTACAGTAGCAATTAGGGTTAAGTGCTTTGCTCAAGGGCACATCGACAGATTTTTCACCTAGTTGGCTCAGAGATTCGAACCAGCTAACTTTCAGTTACTGGCCCAACGCCATTAAAAGCTAGGCTTTTAACTGGTGGACAGTTCTGCAGTTATATGAATGTGTACTGTATTGCCTTTGAAAGTTATTGTAACAAACTATTGGTCATTGCTCGAGTACCAAACAAAACTGTTTTCTTTTCCTAGTCCATCTGGATGGGACAATGAGAAGAAGATTGCAATTTTGCATGAAAATTTCACAACGGTGAGACCTGAAGACCCCTTTGAAGACTTCATCATGAAGCCTCCAGTACGGAAGGTATGATCATGAGACTTTTACAGATTACATGTCTTGGACTTTTGGAATTTTACTAATGTTCCTTATGCATCTCCCTTGGTTTGACATTCATGTCTTCTCTTTCCAGCTGGTTCATGATAAGGAGGTAAACGCAGAGGACGAGCAGGTTTTCCTGATGAAGCAACAGGTATGTGTGTTTGTTTACATTCTAGATCACACAGTTCTGGAATTCCTTTCATGTTTGCAATTCCATGTCATCTCCTCTTCTAAAGATGCACACTAGATGGTAGTGAGTTGAGAAAAAAAATAATTGGTTTTGTTCAAAGCTAGGATTGTGGATAGTGGAGCCAGTTTAATTTTATTAGCCTTTCCCGGGCTTCAAAGCCTGGGGTTCCTGTTCTGCACTTCCTCACGGGCCAATCAGATGCCTGAGAACTCCCAGTGCTTTAGCGTAATTGGTTGAAAGGGTGTTGTTTCTGAGAGATCACGTGGTTGCCTCAGGGCGAAGCGCGCTTCCTCTTTGTAGTGGGCTTCAGTCAGTCCCTGTAAGGTCCAGCTACCTGTATCCATCCATACAATGTTTGTTTCTACTATGCCAATAATCTGTGATGTAAAAAAGTGTTTCTGGGAATGTTATGGGGGTTGGAAAATATAAGATACAAATGCAGAATTTTATGGGCCAAATTATTTCAGGAAAAATGTGAAAATAAAATATTGTCTCACCATTTTTATTTTTGTCTGTTCTTAAGTCTTTGCTGGCCAAGCAGCCGGCCACACCAACAAGAGGAGCAACAGTAAGTGTGATAACATCAACTACTTTTTTTATTTTCATTGCCACATTTTCTTAACATGCGTGTTGGATGACAATTATTTCATCACTAGGAGCCGTGATTAATTTTAATTGCCTCACTACTCCGCTCTTTGTCTTCTGTCTGTGTTTCAGGAATCTCCTGGACGGACTGCTTCTGGCTCTCCTCGACCCACTGGCCGTACAGGCTGTACCAATGTGGCCAGCGTCTCGCCAATGACCGCGGTCAAGAAACCTGACCCCAACATGAAGGGTAAGTTGGACCACTGGAACTTACTGCACACCCTTTATTTGTGTTTTTACAGAGCGTCATTGAAACTGTTGTATGAGAACTGGCAGTCATTTGGGCAACACTTCTTTTGGGTGTTGGAAGTGTGTGACTGCTGTCTAACCACTGCCCCCCTGAGGTCGCTATCGAAATAATTCCATTAACAATAGATTCCTGCACACCTCCCTCCGCTGGCCTTGCTTGGGGAGAAATATTGACATTTTCTCCATTAAGCTCAGTGGGGGAACTGTGCATGCCAGCGTGAATAGATCCGCTTAAGTTAAACCAAATTTATTTGAGACCTGCCACCCCCACCCTGTTGTTGGTAAGGCCATGTGGAGAGGAAAGGATTTGGATACACTATACAAAAACGGACAGTTAATCCTCTAGGAATGCATGTGCATTGAATTATGTAAATGGTGTTCCAGTTAAAGTATGATCCTGTATGTGCACTAATGTTTTTTTATGACAATTATGAATATCATGATCATACAGTAATAACTGTTACATGTCTGAATTGTATGGAAGAGATCTCTCATTCAAATATCATGGTTTTGCTTGTCTCATGTGTTTGTGTCTCAGGAGCAGCAGCAAACGAGGGAGTGCTGGCCAACTTCTTTAACAGCCTTTTGAGTAAAAAGACTGGGTCCCCTGGGAGTCCAGGCACCGGAGCTGCAGGAGCAGGATCTCCAGGATCTGTCAAGAAAACAGGTATGGCCTCCTCTGGCCTGGCCCTCTGGCTTCTCTCAGGTTTAACTGCCTCTTGTTGCCTTTGGGCCATGCTGTTGTCTGGAGGTTTACCCCTAGAGCCTGAAAGAGAGGGACTTCTTGGCAGGTCCTAGAGGAGAGAAAGAGTTCCACTAAACTCCTCTGCCACTGGAGGAACTAGTGAAAGGCCTGTATGCATGGGACACCACAGCTGTTACCAATGTGTCATTCTCTGGCTGCAAAATGTCACACAACCACCCCAAATGACACCAAGCACATACCACGGCTCACTGCTTATTTCTCTCGTTTTTGTTTGTTCATTCAGTATGAAGTTGTATTAACCCATTATCTCAGCATACTTGCATGGCCTTGTGTCCTAATGGCCCTGTGCAGCTAAAAGAATATGCATGGAATGTGTTTTAATGTCTCAGGATTGGTTTTGCATGTGTGCGTGCACCTGTCACGTGATGCAACTGAAGTCATTTAGCATGGGACCACATCTCATCAGTTTTCATCCGCTTGCTGGCCTGGCCATAACAGTCAATTTCTAGTACAGGCACAGAAGCTACAGGAGATTACTTTCTGTTCTCTCTTTTATTTTCCAAGGGCAGAAGCCGGTTTTGACTGACGTCCAGGCAGAGTTGGATAGAATGACTCGCAAACCGGACTCCATGGTTACAGCTAACAACACACCAACAGAGAACAAAGTGTGAACGCAACAACAGCATTGTCCACTGCAAATACTGGAAAACCAACACACAAGCATAAAAAAAAACTAAATAAGACCAAATTCCCAATGTGTATATCAGTCAGCAGACAGTAGTTTTGCCAAATGAGTTTGAGATGCTATCAGATATATTGGTTATTTTGGTAATATTGAGAAAGAATGAAAGGTGGTTTGGAGAAGGAGGAAGTTGAAGACTTGGCTGTATCTATCCTTATTACTTCAATTGTAATGTTTTTTTTGCAAGGGATGTCGGGTTAAGTAATGCGTGCACACTCCTTGGGAGGCAGCCAAATCCCCTGGTCTGCGATCCCTCAGTTAGCTAGGGGATACACCATCTCTCACAAGCTTAAAGAGTGGAAAAGTGCTGTGGCCTCTTGTTCAGCTAATATTATGGAAGGAAAGCAGTTGTGATAAGAACAATTAAACCCTAAATATATTCATTAAAAAAATGAAATACTTGCAAGTGTATGTAGTATGTAAAAACGGTTAGATATGATACTGATGTATTTATATATAAAAAATCATTATTTTATTTTTTTCTGCACTGTTTGTGATTAGAAAAGGGTTTAGATAGCTATATCTCATAACATGTTAAACTCCACTGACGTCATGACACTAATGTGACAAATACAGATAGCTGAAAGCAAACAGTGGCATCTGCCCACAAAATGACAGGTCCAACTAGTCATCTTTAAGGATTCTGTAAATATCAGCGAAATTGCAATTCAAGCTTTGGTTTTATTTTGTACAAAATGCAATTATTTTACAAAATTATGAAGAAATGTCTGGGATAAATTGAGCACTGTTGGGATTGGCAAGTGTAGAGTTTGCAAGGAACGCTCTTTTGCCTAGAGGTGTTTTGGGGGCAGCATCTTTCCTACTATAACTCCCAAGTGCCTGGCTCAGTAACTGTTTGTGTCATAGTAGAGCTGCTTGTCTACTTAGAGGAAATGCACTGTAGCACCAACGGTAAAATGTTGTCCAGTTCGGTCATTTAAGTAATTTATTTTTTTTGTATAACAAGTCTGGTCTTTGCATAAGGTTTCAAAAGAAATGTAGCTTACTTCTGTGGCCTAGATGACATTGTTCAATTGAGCAATAATGAGAATGCCTTTCATTTTATAAACTGTAAAGGTATCTAGATGCAGATTTTTAGAAGTAACCACAAGTTTAGAGTTTGTGTCCCCCAGGTGAACACTTGCGTGGTTTAAACCACTCACTTGTGCGGCCAAAGCATTTGGAAATCAATTACTACGGATTTAATGAAATGGGTTATCCTTAAAAAGGAAATTTAGCTCTGTTCTTTTTCAGTTTCAAATGTTTTATACAAGCTATATGGCAGGTCAGGTTAAACATTCCCGATTTCTACATGATGTTGGTGTAGAAATCGTGGCCCAGTAGGAAATTGCATTGTCCACAGATCTTTTGTGTGATCTTCAGTGCCCATTTACAATGTTGGCTTTTTGCCGTCAGTGTGTACACACAGTTCACAATTTGTCCATCTGTGCACCCTGCCTTCACTCAGTGTAGATCTTAGTCAATATTATCAGCCTTTGCTTGTGTCCTTGTAGGTTTTTAAATTGTCCTAGTTCTGCCAATGTTTTTTGTAAACTTTTGAACAATTACATCCAATCTAATACTGTACCATATCAGATTATTTGTAAAAATCGTAAGATTATTTGATTAATCACAATGAAATAACTAAATGATCACCTTCAAATCTACATACAGTCTAGCTATGGTTAATTTGCAGATCAGCAATTGTAACATTGATTTAATAAACTGTAAGAGCAGCTACTTGGCTTTTAAAACAATGGAAACTACATAGAATTGGAACCTGGAACCAAAGATGCCACAATTGGTGTGTGTAAATAGTCTCATTTGATTTCCAGGTGACCATCCCCCCCCCCCCTGGCCCTGCATAGAACACCCATCATTCCAAAGTACATTCTAAGGTGGTCCGTGTACATAACCCCTATTTGAGTTGCCAGGCTAACACATTTTTTTTTGTTGCTCTGGGGGGGGGGTCACAAGACCAAGAGGTGTGCAGTCTACTTTATTTTGCATGAACCAATCTGTAGTAAGAATAAGATGAGAATGGGCTGGATTTTGATTGTATCAAAATGAAGCGCTTATATTCATTGGGCAGAAATTTGCATCTTAAGTTCAGTTTCTGAAATTCAAGCACAATATTGGGACACCCAGGAGTATTTCCTTATGTTGAAATAAGCACTTTCATTTAGAGAGCTGTAATGAAACCCCCAGATGTTATTGTTTAAACTAGAGAATGCATATTCTTCTTCCTGCCGGCTTAGAACGTGTATTGATGAATTACAAGTATGACGCACTTAATATTGCGTTAATATGTTGGGGATTAGCAGTATAACGAACATGGCCCTGGCAGTCAAATCTGCTCCAGACTTTTAAACCTCAACCTTTATGGAGGTTTTTAAGAAATCCACATCTAAAATGCATGTCAATGCTCTTTAGTTTTTCAGGTGTATTTCTGTCACACCTGCTCATTGCAGAGCGTCTCAGTATTATTCTGTTCTATTTTTTTCTGCACAACAATGGTTTCTGTTTGCAAGCCTTACTTTGCTTAAATTATATAGGATAGATATCTTTTAGGGTGGTAACAGCCTAGAAATTCATGAACTCGTTCACTTCTCTGTTTGTCTCCACATAGTTACTAAACATCAGCATTAGCCAAACAGAAATCTGTATGTTTGGCTAGTACATCAAGGAAAAGTACTCACTCTGCTTGATTTCCAAATTGCAAGTTGTTGATGATTGGATATCCCCAAGATTGAATGAAAAACAGATCTTGTAACATATTTTTCAAGCTTAAGTTAAAAGCGACTGCTCTATACATCATCTTAGTGCTATGCCTTCAGCCCTTGAAAATATACACCTATAGGAGATTTTTAAGCTTTTGCTTACAGTCCATTTTATTCAGGATATAAACACCTTTTAACCACATGGAGTACTGTGTTTGTGCCCTGGACATATTCAAATGAGTGTGATTGTATGCTTTAACATGATGCAGTATGCAGCCATGTGGTCTCTCGCTTTTTGTGCCGACAAAGATAAGGAAAAGTGTCTGTCAGCTCTGGCTTCAATAAAACAAAGAATCCAGACTACTTTTGTATCCCTTTGTCTTAAATCATGACACTGCATGTAGGTGGCAAGTAAAATCCACATTGAATATTGCTCTGTTTCACTGTTTAATTTACTGGTATTCAGTGTGGATTCTAGAAGTGACACCATTGGGTACATATTGGGTAGTCATTTTATCAAACCCCTCAACCTACCAGTTGTCACTGAGTAGCATGTGAATGGACTATAAGTGGAAGTGAAATAAGAATATCACCCTACTTACTTGTCCCTTGTGAACAAGTGATTGTCAGGGTCAGTACTCTGAAGTACTTAGGATTTCTCATGACCTTGACCATGAGATGGCAGTGCAGTGTTTTTCCAGACACAAGGACAGTAGGACACTTAAGTGCGATTTATTTGTCCTTGCCCTACAACTGAACCCACCCAAAGCAAACTTTGGAGCTGAAAAGATGATAGTGATCAGTTTTTATTTTTTATGTTTAAATGTCTGTCATCACTTATTGTAGACATTACTTACGCTGATGGTCAGAGTAAGTAATGTAGCCTATAGTTATTTTATGAATTATGCCTTTTTGAAAAGTCTCTGGTGAATATTTTGTTTTGCTTGTTCTGTGTCATGTGTGTTGATTGGCCTATTTGGCGATATGTAGACTAGTGGTATCTATTGTCTACTACCATAGTCGATTAACATAATACTGTAATGTGTTACAGTAATCGGGGTACTATTGCAAACACTATACCGTAGGCCTAGCCATAGAGATGATGGGCCTACCTGCCAAAGCGTCATCAGTGTACACCTGTGTACACGTCACGATTATAGACCACCACTCTCCACGCCCTGCATGGCAGGGGAAAACCTACGCAGTATCTATCAACGAACGATGTTACACACATCCGGAAAGCCCTTCAGTATTTACAATTAAATCAACGGGGATAATAAAGATTGCCTCCTGGACCTAGGCTACCAGAAGTTACTATATCCATTGGGCGTCTTCAAGATTTTAAATACTTTTGAACGCGTTTGCATACAGGAATGTGCAGTTTTTTGGGCGAAGACTTTACATTTACAGTAACCGTAATATAATTTGTATTCCAGCTCAAAACTTTTGGCTACAAAAGCCATGGTGTAACAACGGCATGCCTCGTTTCTTCTGGCCATGATGGATTTTTTTGTTATTTACATACAAGTATCACAAAGGAGCGGGATGTAGCTCGCCTGTTTCTCCAACTCCCTGAATAGGTGTTTTCGGTGCGTGTAGAACAAACCAGAATAGTCCCCTTACACTGGTGCGCAACTGTAACGCAATTGGTATCACATTCTTTTTGGAAGCAGCATTTGATCAACGAGGAATATTCGCGGAATAAGCATTGTAACCCCCCCTTCTTTAAAAAAAAAATCGCCACAACAAAGTAGCTTGTGCGATCGTCGCATCAAAAGTGAGCAGTTTTTATTTTGTCCCTTTCGCTTATTGCAAACAAGTGTTTTTTTTGTTTTCAAAGCTACACGGTGAGTAATCCACCACGCTACTCTCTAATAAAGCGCCCGTGCGTGTAGGAGTGTACAGTCAAATCATCATGAGGAACACCGAGGAGGCGGAGGGGTTTGATGGCGAGGCCTCGAACACTTCCATGATCTCGGGAGCAAGTAGCCCATACCAGCCCACCACCGAGCCCGTACACTCAAGGAATGTTTTGGGTGGCATTAGGTGTGACTTTGAGTACCTGAAGTCACACTTTGGCATATTAAAGGCCGTTGAAGTGGTGAGTTAAATCATTCAGTCAAATCATTCAAGAGACTACTTGACTAGGCAACTGAAGAACTGTAAAGATGTGCATATGAAAACGCTTAATTGAATGGTGTGTAGCTTCATTTGTATGTGTGTAGTCTCTACTTGCCTGTTTTTGATAGATGGCCTGCTTCTTTAGGCACAGTGACATAGTAGTAGCCCATTTTGCATGTTGGTCACCCACAGTCCACTCTGCTACACTTAAAAAAAAGTCTAATCAAATTTACTCTCACATGCGCCGAATACAACTGGTTTAAGATTTTACCGTGCAATGCTTGCTGACGAGCCCTTCCCAACAATGCAGAGTTAAAAATATAATACACAAGAATGGCGTTATATACAGGGAGTAACAGTACCATATCAATGTGCAGAGAGGTACATAAAGGTAGTACGCGGTTTTGCAATGGAAGTAGCCCAAATAATGACAAATTCCTCTACTAGAAAGAATTCCTTATCAACCAGTTCCTTACTGTTCAAAAGTTTGGGATCACTTAGAAATGTCCTTGTTTTTGAAAGAATAGCAACAACAACAAAAAAGGTGTCCATTAAAATAACAACATTGATCAGAAATACAGTGTAGGCATTGTTAATGTTGTAAATGACTATTGTAGCTGGAAACTGCAGATTTTTTAAATGGAATATCTACAAAGGTGTACAGATGCCCATTATCAGCAACCATCACTCCTGTGTTCCAATGGCATGTTGTGTTAGCTAATCCAAGTTGATCATTTTAAAAGGCTAATTGATCATTAGAAAACCATTCTGCAATTATGTTAGCACAGCTGAAAACTGTTGTCCTGATTAAAGAAGCAATAAAACTGTCCTTCTTTAGACTAGTTGAGTATCTGGAGCATCAACATTCGATTACAGGCTCAAAATGGCCAGAAACAAAGATCTTTCTTCTGAAAATCGTCAATCTATTCTTGTTCTGAGAAATGAAGGCTTTTCCATGCGAGAAATTGCCATGAAACTGAAGATCTTGCACAACGATGTGTACTACTCCCTTCACAGAACAGCGCAAACTGTCTCTAACCAGAATAGAAAGAGGAGTGGGAGGCCCCGGTGCACAACTGAGCCAGAGGACAAGTACATTAATTAGTGTCTAGTTTGAGAAACAGAGGCCTCACAAGTCTGGCAGCTTAATTAAATAGTACCCACAAAACACCAGTCTCAACGTCAACAGTGAAGAGGCGACTCCGGGATGCTGGCCTTCTAGGCAGAGTTTCAAAGAAAAATACATATCTCAGACTGGCCAATAAAAAGAAAAGATAAAGATAGGCAAAAGAACACAGACAATGGACAGAGGAACTCTGACAATAAAAATGATAAACATGGATTAGCTAACACAACGTGCCATTGGAACACAGGAGTGATGGTTGCTGATAATGGGCCTATGTAGATATTCCATTAAAAATCAGTCCAGCTACAATAGTCATTTACAACATTAACAATGTCTACACTGTATTTCAGATCAGTTTTATGTTATTTTAATGGACAATAAAATGCCTTTCTTTCAAAAACAAGGACATTTCTAAATGACCCCAAACTTTTGAACGGTAGTGTATAACAATTGTATGACTGTTTATTTTCAAGAAATCAGCAACATTTCTCTCAGCAGTTTACAGGAAGGGGAAACAGCATAGTTTAATGTGGGGCTTGAGCCGGTACACCTAAAACCAGATGTCTAGGAGGGAGAAAACACAACAACAAAGGGAGATGATGCCTCCCAAAGCTATGATAATTCAGTTGCAGAGGAAATGTCTCGGCCAGAGTTTTGTCCCCTCTTTTGGTGCCAAACCGCTCAGTCAAAAATGGTGCTCTCACATAGCCTACAGATGAAGCACTGTATCCACAGTGCGGGAAAAACAGTGGAACTAAGGAAGTAATTAAGTGCATACAGTGCCAAGGGAAACAACCTGAGCCCCCTACTCAGAATATGCCATGTTTGAATATTGCTTCATTAGCAATTACAGAATATTATTTGGCTTCTGTTGTGCTCTACAGAGGTCAAAACACACACCCTCTCGACTCTTTAAGTGAACTCATTGTACAAAGAGTTTTGATGTTCAGAGAATTCACCAGATTCAAAGTCCGAAAAGCCACAGTACCCGTGTGACAAGGAGAACGGTGGGAGAGATGTACCTGGAGAATCACACACACCGGAGATATTTGTCTTTGAGAAAGACATCTGTAGCCTGCGTGTAAAGTCTGTGCTGAGAGCAACTCTCTGTGCCCAGGTGGACGTTCACTGCTTGGTCAGATGAGACTGACAATAAGCATGTGATAACAATGTCATAGTGGGAGAAAGCTGATCAACTAGAGGTTACATAAAAACAAAACAAAACACTGAGGTCAAACAGGAAGTCATGTCTTTCATTACAGTTACCCAGGGTAAATTGTTGTGGAGACACCACAACTCCCAAGGACATTACAGGTGTGAATGCGACAGGTCTTTCCAGTCTTTCCTGGTCATGCCAGTCTAATTCAATACCTGCACTGGGCAGGATGTCTGAATGTCGTTATCTCACCTTATCTCACCTTTACCATGCCTGTCAACCAAGCCGTGTTGGCGTTATGGACCTAGTCACTGTATTACTTTATTAGCCTTGCTTGCTATTCTTCCTCTGTAAGGGGGTTTCATTTGAACGATAGTACAGAGGAGTTGATAACACATTCCTTACGTTTACTCATGGCAGCTCATTCAGGAAATATGCTCAAGGTTGACCATAATACTTTTACAGTCGCAGAGCTCCCATATGTAGGCTTGGTTTGACTGTCAGTTGACCTTGGAGTGCATGTATGCCACCGCCTTTCCCACTGCCACTGGGCAATGATTGACTGGCTTGAAGGGCCACACAGGGAACTGCTGAGGCCTTGTGTTTTACTATTTAATCCCCCAAACACCGTTCATTGTAACTCATCTGCAAATGTGCCCAGTTTTTCCCTGAACAAGAGCACTCGCAATGTAAATGGATCATCCCAGTTCAATCCACATTAGTTGATGATTGATATTGTTGAACTAAATTAAACTAGTGATAATGGACTAAAGTCTAGTTTAAAGGGAGGGTTGATGATAAGTTATCCTTCCCTAATAGGCTACTCACTATTCAGTTACATAAAATCACATACGATTTCAGCTATAAATCAAAAAGCATACTTTGTGGGCAAGTAAAGTTGAATGTTCGGCGCTAACCTTGCTGGTCAAATCGGGATGGTTTTGTGTGTAGTACAGTATATGTCACATTAGTTAAGTTGAGGTGAAACCCTCCTCCCGTTAGCACGTTTACCTCTCCTAATGACTTTACTATGGGAACTGTTCCTACTGCCACACCCACTTGGTCTCTGGTCCCATAGAGGTTGTTGTAACATAAACACTGAAGGTCTGAGGTTGACCTGGTGTTACTGGGAGAAGCAGTAGCCCCAGGATACTGGTGCTATCACCTTCAGAGAACCTTTCTTTGTGTCAGTCTCTGGTAACTTTACATGGGTGTGAAAAGTCTCGGGACAACAGGCTTTTGTGGATCTCATCTCCTCTAAGCATTTCTACATAGCTCACGTCATTTTACCCAATCAGCTCTTACCCAATCAGCTCTTACCAATCACTTTTTGACAGTCCCTCCTTTTTGTACTGTTTATAATGTAATTTACACGGTGGCCTTTATAATACCAAAATAAAGCTCCCATTTCATCTCATTTGTAGAGTGCTGCCTTTTGGATGAAGTTGTTACATAGCTATTCACTTGTCAATGGACCTTGTAATGTTGATCTTTTTTTGGATGCTTTAACAAGGGAAAAGTTTAATATTATTGAAGGCCCTTTTTGTAGGCTGTGTATGGAGCTAAATGAATTTACCAGACGCTGCTCCATGTCAGCTTGCACTTCCCATTCTGGAGAGACTTTGTATTCTGTTCTAATGTTTCTCTCTGACTGGTCTTCAACAAACACACATGATAGGTGGAATTTCTGACTCTACAGACATCTCTGGGGTCAAGAAACAGGAGAGGGAAAAAAACGTATTTTTGCACAGATTACAATGAGCCATTTGGGCCAGGAACGAAATACACAGGATACCACTGATCAAAGGTCGTTGGAGTGCAGTCTGTGTTTTGATGCCTACCTTCCATTCATTTACTGGGAAGGGCTGCTTTTATCACGACTCAGTGACGACTTCATCCACACTGCATCCACCTCCAGTCTGGACACGTCCATGTTGTAATGTCACCCCGTGTGCACCCAGACAAACACACCTATAATGGGGTTTCAATTGGCTGCCACAGAGGAAGACATGGGCTCGAAGAATCCCTCACTGAGGTACCTACTGCAAGTGTGGGGTTGACAAAGATTTGCCAGTCTGAAATAATAATAATAAGTTTGTGTGTGTGTGTGTGCGCGCGTGAATGTGTGTCTGCGTGAGAAACCGTGTGTTGCGTAGTGTTTGGGCTTTGCAAGGCTGTAATTGCAGCAGATGTGTGAAAGGTGGTGAGCCAGACAGCCTGTCAGGAGTGTAGCCTAAGCGCTCTCCCGCCTCAACAACTCTATGTGTCAGAAATAGAAGAGTGTTGTGATGAGGAGCCCTGTTGCAGTCCCCTGTTCTGTTCATTAGCCGGGCTGACAGGTTTAAGAAACAGCCCGGGGCTAGGGAGGAGAGGAGGGGAGCTGGTCAGAAGGAACACGACCAGCTGCCTCCCTGCTGCTCCCATCAGCATCTGGTTCAATATACTTGTTGATTTACTCACTGCACTTATGATGTCAGTTGTCTCCTATGTCAGCCAACTAAGATGCCAGTTTTACAGCAAATTCTGACTGTGACAATATTGCTCTATGCCATAGAAAACTGTTGTTGTCAGATGGATGACCATGTCATCCTCAAGGTATCAAAAACGTGTTCTTCAGGATAATATTTGACTTAGATGGAGAGGAAAGAGTGGCTACTGATCTGCATTGTGTCTGACCCAGAACAAGACAGGATGGATTGGGCCTCGACACTGCGGCAACGTATTTTATGGAAAATGTGTTTTGTTTTTATGAGGAAAAAAATTATATTACAGATGGATTGGTCTTTTTTCTAACTTCATTATGGTAATTCTTTACACATAAATCATAGGCTTCAAATAGTCTCCAGCGCTATTACAGGTAATTGTACAGAGGTGAGTGTTTTTTCTCCGTCTAAAGATAACATCACGGCTAAAAAGGAGGTGAATCTGCATATTCAAGTCCCACTGTTGCCATGGAAAGCGTTGTCTGTCAATCACCCTTTCCATTTAACGAGTACAAAACAGGAGTTCACAGAGAAGCCTCGTTTCAGAAGATCATGGAAAACAGACAAGAAATCTGAGCAGGTCATACATTATAGAAACAGCACGAAGTGTACGTGTATGCAAATCTGTGTCTCCTTTTATGGCTTCTTGATAAGGTTTGTTAGGGATGGATTATCGTGGTTAAATCCCAGACTTGGTATTGGTACTTTTAAAGTTCTGGCCGTGAGCAGATCCTCAGACGCTTGGCTGTCCATGTCCCATGTGGGGAGCTGTAGACTGTCAAGAAGTCATGTGAATTCCTCGTCAAAGCTGTGAAACCAAGCGTCTGCTTAAGACATCTGAAGGCTCCCCTTAGGAGGGGGATTTTTGAAAAGTGGTGGGAGGAGAGGGAGGGAAAGAAAGGAAAGGGATTCCATACGAGTGTGATGTCACTTTTGATGATGATACCAAAATAGTTCTCACTCTCACGCTCTCACTGTGTGATGTGACTAGGGAATGTTCCATTAGTCACCTTTTTTTTAGCTTTCTCTAGGTGGTGTGAATGTATACAGTGCACGGGTGCATTAGCATGCTTGTAATTCTCAGACTTCCTATCACAGAGCTCATACATTTTTCATGATAAAAGCTGGACTGGGCCCTTTATCCCAGATGGAACAGATTCTTTATTGAGATCTGTCAGGCAACTAGATCCGGTCTGAGCCGGCCCAGATGGGACAAAGCCTGGAATATGTATGCGTGGTGATGGCGGTGGTTCCGTCTCCCTCAGGCTCGCGCGGACCAACCTGTAATCTGCTGGTCTGAAGTTTGTGGAGAGTCGGGCTGATTGCATCGGAAGCCCTAAATAACACATTAACACACCTCCCGAGTTCTCCCCCATCATTGGGTTGGAGTAATGATTGGGAGGGAAAATATATAAATTAACTGTTCACAATGAGGTTGTGGGCTCCTCTCACTCACTTCCCAAGGCAATGCCACTCCCATCAGCACCAGTCACCTCAGTCTCATCAAAGATTTGGAGTAAGGTGAAAGAAACATGGATCGTGTCACTAGTTGATATATCATTACTAAATGGCTAACCCCTGGCATGCCTCGCATTATTAATGAACCATATAAATACGTAATTTGTGGTTTTCACATTGGTCATACTCCGTCTGACTGAAAGAGTTTGTTTGGGTTGATGTGGGTAGTATCATAACTACCTTATTTTAAGGCTGTCCTTGACCTGTCCCTCTGCCTCCTCCCTCTCTGCAGGCCCTGGCCCTCATAGCCTTCATCTGCATAGAGACCATCATGCTGTGCCTACCCTGCGGAGGGGTCTACTTCTTTGAGTTTGTCAGCTGCAGTGCCTTTGTCATCACCGGCGTCCTCCTCCTCATCTTCAGCCTCAGTCTGCACACCAAAGTGCACCACGTCAACTGGAGCCTGACGGTGTGTATACCACCCACACGCACCGGCCAATCACATCCTCTTATACTGGAGGCAAGAGTCTGGTTCAGATGTCGATAAGCCAATAGACACGTCTTCTGGAGGACTTAAAGAGTTGTTCTCTTTGCTTTGAGACTAAAGTTGTGACTAGTTTATATACCGTGTTATTACATAGGACAGAGCAACTTCACATAACGTATTAACATATGTGATTGAATAAAAGTTGATTGGCTGAACTGAAGGGTAAACTGAATTTGCTGAATGTGCACTTGCCTATACAATGTGGGTGAGAATGAGTTTTTTTTAAATGCAGTCACAGCAAATGTTAGTGGTGGGTATTCTCCAATCCAACATGGCCCCTTTGACTATTTGCCTACAAACACACATCGTTAGAGCGTTGGGCTCCGGTACAGGATGTGTTTCAGATGGAAATGGAAACGCTGAACACACTGCATACCAGAAAGAGAAATAGATGGTGAGTTAAAGTGGTTTAAATCCAAGCATAACTATCGTATTGCATGGTATACTTAGTACTATGTGTTTTTACCTCAAACAGGCATACGGGGGGGGTGTGCCTTTGGCTTTTACTGTTGGCCAAGTGAAGCAAAATGAAGCAGGGTTTTTATATATTGTTTTAAATAGGCTTTGTGTGTTTTTCTCCTGAGGCCCACTGGTTTTGGGCTATGCAGGACCCTTCAAAGAGACGGAAACACTGCACCATGTCCACACGTCTTTGTATCTCTATAATGCAGTACTTCCATATGAAAAATATCAAATGTCTGTGAATGTGATGTCATAACGTATTTGGGTGGTTTTATCATCTTATGCACACCGTTTGTGTGAAGAAACAAAAGTAATTAGGTGTGTTTATGCCGTTGGGCCTTTTGTGGTGGGCAGTTGAAACGTCTGTAGTCTGTATTTATTTGAGTCAGTTAGAGGTTGTTGCGTTGTGTGCATATGTGTGTTTGGTTGTGGCTTAAAGAGAGCTGTTGCCACCTCCAGGGCTCTTATTGGCTCTCGATTGGAGTAGCGGACTTGGCCTCGGCATAGTGGCCCGTTTTCCCTCCATTGTATTTATATCTGTGACATTCAAAGCTTCTCCAATGTGAGTGGGCTCCAGGAATTTTGACATTACACAGCAGTTTTGACTGAATGTAAACCGAGAAAGTAATTCTCCAAACACTCCAGGGACACTGAAATGACCCCCTTGTGGAGCTGACTTATAAATGTGGAAAACGTCTGAGGAGGGTCTGTTCTTCCAATTATGTGCTATTTGATACTGTCATGTCAAACCCGTGCTTGATTATATGTTTGGTAATGGTCTATTGCTGTCTTGGGAATACAGGGGAGCTATTCCCTCCTCACCTAAAGAAAATGAGACCAGTCATGGGCTTTATCATAAAGCTCTCTGAGGTAACTTTTACAAAAAGTTGTTGAGTGAAAGCTCCTGGAAATGTCACATTTGGTTAGAGGTCATTTGGTTTTTCAGATACATTGTTGGCGCTAGCTAAGGGGAGTGAGTTCAGTATTATGAGTGTTTTTTTTCTTTCCCTGTCCCTGGTGAACTGTGTGATCCCGTGTCTCTGGATTTGGGTGGCATTGTGCCGTTGGTCTGTCTTGTGCTGGCAGAGACCGACTCTCTTTTTGTGGCGTGGCCACAACGATCAGACATTGTCTCAGAGCTGACTGTCTCTCTTGTCTCTCCACACAAAGGCTTTCAAATTACCAACTGCCATGCCAGGGAGTGCCAGCACAGAGAAGGGTGACCACGCACACAGACACTGCCAGTTTTAAATGTGGGCGAGTGCTGGCCCAGTCAATGCTGGGAAAGTTTTTGCTCAAAAATGAGGAGGCTGGGAACATAAATCTCACTACATGCTTGACTGGAATGGCAGGCGGTGGAGGACCTGAAGTGGCCTCTAGACTGGATCTTTGACAATGTGCCAGGTAGTCTCCCCTCTGAGTGATAGCATATG